>NC_133328.1:244329894-244444252 GCF_042186555.1 Aquarana catesbeiana | reverse complement strand
CAGATAAAGATACATATCATGTATACATTACACTCACATTGGTAATATGTAGCTTGATTTCGCATTCCAAACACAAAGTTAAAAACAGAGACGCAGGCACTGTCAGCCCAAACGGTGTGCTTCTTCCAACTGCGGTCAATACGGGTTTGTAATCATACCCAAGGTATTGGTGTTGCATGTGTATCAACAGATGACTAAGTAGGGGGTATGTGGATAGATTTACTTCCTCATATACTAGAGGAAAAAGCCCGTAAATCTGGGGCATAGATAGGTGTTGGATCTGAGGTTCCACTGAGGCCAGATGCGAGTCCTGTATAATGTGAAAATGTAGAGATGTATGGTAACCAATACATAGTTTCAAGTGTAGTTTGTTTGTAGAAAAGAAGAGGGTACAACATACCTAATACCGCCAATGTAGGAAATTCAAAAAAGAGTCGGGGGAGTAGTTGGTATATATTATATGTACCAGGTGGCTGAAAAAGAGTGGTATAGAGGGGGAACGAAGATGAATAATATATCCGATTCGGGGTTATAGACAATACAAAAAATAAATAAATTTTTTTTATATATCTCTAGGGGGTTACTCTAGTCTAGATATATCTGGATTGTCTTAAACGAGATGGTAATAGTGAATTAAATATAAAATAAATTATAAATTAGTGAAGAAAAATGGAAGGAAGGAAGGAAGGAAGGAAGGAAGGAAGGAAGGAAGGAAGGAAGGAAGGAAGGAAGGAAGGAAGGAAGGAAGGAAGGAAGGAAGGAAGGAAGGAAGGAAGGAAGGAAGGAAGGAAGGAAGGAGGAGGAAAGAGGGGAACAGGGGGGGGGGGAGGGGGAAAGAGGGAAAAAGGGGGGGGACAGAAAAAGGGGGGAAGAAAGGATGGAAAAACAGGGGGAGGGGGGGAAGGGAGGGGAGAAGGGAAGGGAAGAAAGAAGGGAAGAGGGGGGGAGAAAGGGGGGGAGAGAAAGTATATGGGAAGGGAAAAGACTAGGAAAAGGGGAGGAAGGGGGGGGGGAGAAGGGGAGGGAGGGGGGAAAAAACAAGAGAGAAAAAAAAGAAGAGAAAGAAAAACAACAGAGACAGGGAGAGAGAAAGAAGGAAAGAAAAGAACAGAGAACAGAAGGAAAATGTAAAGAGGGGGGGGAAAAAAACGGCTATAAAAAAGTCTCTCACAGCTGCAACAATATGCTTATGTAAATAGAGCAGCATAGAGATAAGGCAACAGATGGTATATTTATTAAGACTTGGCAGCGGCAGCATATGGAATAGGTAAGATAAGTAGAAAGTAGAATAGAGTACTCACTCTTAGTATGGTGTATCCTTTTTGACATCAGCCCAGACCAACAGCGTCCTGCAGACAAGAGCGGACGCTCGGTCTGGGCTGTGTGAGAGCATATAAAGCCCTCCCTGCCAATCAGCTGCTGATACGATTGTCAACAGCTGATTGTAGCAGAGGAGGGACAGACACGCTAAACACGGCCCCCCCGGGTGGAGCGAACGCCGTCGAGCCCCCACCGCGCATGCGCACGCATCCGCGATGAGGCGCGGCCACGCCTACTACACCCGCCGGTGTTCTGCCATATAGTGTCCTCGTATCAGATAGTGTCCGCCTCGTACTGCGCAGGCGCAGCGCCTGCGCAGTACGGAGGAGCAGGAGATGCCGAAAATGCCCGAAGTTGATCAGCTGACCATCAGCTGTACACGGCGCTCGGGCACCTGTTAGCGATGGCAGTGTAAGAGGGCCCCTCGCGGGCTCGCTTCGCTCGCCACGCTTCGGGCACGGCCTCGCTGCGCTCGGCAAATATTTATTCTAACTCTATGTCCACTTGGATAGTAGGGAATGATCCTGGACATAGGGTAAGAATAAATGCGCAGGCGCCGTGTACAGCTGACGATCAGCTGTTGAACTTCGGAGACTTTCGGCGTCTCTTTTGTCCTCCGTACTGCGCCTGCGCAGTACAGGGAGGACACTATATGA
Organism: Aquarana catesbeiana; assembly: GCF_042186555.1. Lineage (NCBI taxonomy): Eukaryota > Metazoa > Chordata > Amphibia > Anura > Ranidae > Aquarana > Aquarana catesbeiana. The sequence goes on along the minus strand of NC_133328.1, from coordinate 244,442,276 downwards.
TAGGGGACTGAATTCGATAAGACACCGGCACGTCTGGCTTCCCCCGGCGGACTGCGCATGTCCGCCGGGGTCGCAAGATGGAGGACAGTGTCAGCAACACTGTATCCTCACACAACGCCGCCAAGAGCCAAGAACGCTCAGGCGGCTTTGTGTGCCGGGTGAACCGCAGATCACTAATAAAGAAAATGCAGGCAAAGGATGCCATATAGTGATAGAGAGTGTGTGGACCACAATTCTGAGGAAAAAAACGCAGCGCTGGCTGACAGTGTTACAGGCTGGGATTTCTCATGTAATAGGAAAGACGTTGCAAAAAGTACATATTGTAGATACATATATACATTGCACTATATGATAAAAAATATATATTGTACTTGTATTTTACAGGCTGGGATAATTCAAATAATGAAAAACAGGTAATGTAGCAGAATAGATATCATTACGTTAGTATATTACATCAATCCAAAGAGGGATGCATAGGTTAAGGTGGTCACAGCATATCCATTCATCATGTATTTTAACCATAATATATGTACAATGAAAGGTCCTGTAAATGTATCGCAGTCCTTCAAGACATATCCCTTAAATTAAGTATATGGAGAAGCAAGTTACAAACTGGGATTGTATCTACATCCATTGAAAACTCCAAGTGTATTGAACAATGATCGAAATTAATACGTATAGGAGTCACATAGCTCAGACAAATATTATATGTCATATTTTTCTATACATATTTTTATATATATTTTCTATTGGTGACAGTTGTAGAGAAAGAGTATGGATGTTAGAAAGATGTTTAGGAGGGTCATCTTTTTCTCATTGCTCCCTGCCGCCTGACGAAAAACCTTCAAGAAAAGGCTTGAACCAGATGGTTTCGTTCAAACCTGGGGGCTGGGTGGCCTTTAAGTTGTATATCCAGCGGGATTCTAACTGTAACGGTGCCTTGTTCCAGTCACCTCCTCTGGGTTCCGGATGTATCCGGTCTAAAATAAGAAATTAGATTTTTGGAAATTTGCCCCCATGTACTATTGTGGTGTGTCTCCCAAGTGGGAGATCAGGATCACAAGTTTGCATACTCAAGATGTGTCTATATGCTCTCTTCCGAAATTCTGTTTTAGTTTTTCCTATGTAAAAACATGTACATTCGCACAGGAGCATATAGACCACACCGTATGTTTTACAGTTAGCAAAATGTTTGGGGTGGAAGGGCTGGCCATTAGGGAGGATTGGATTTCTGTCTGTAAACATATACTTACAGTAGCTACAGTCTCCACATCTAAAGGTTCCCTTATATTTACAGTGTTTATCTACTTCCCCCCCTAAGTTCGCTCGTGGTGACTTTATCTCTTAAAGAGGAAGTACGTTTAAAGGTGAAGAGGGGTTTCTGTGGAACAAAAGGCCCCAAAGTCGGGTCATATTGTAGCATGTGCCAGTATCTTTCCACAATATTCCGGACTTGTCTATGTTGGTTACTGTATTTTGTGATGATCCTGATAGTGTCTGTATCTTTTCCACCAGTTTTATTTACTTTTTCAGAGTACAATAGCTCATTTCTTGGTTGCGCAAGGGCTTTTTTAAAAGAGCGTTTGAGTAACGCATGAGAATATCCCCGTATTAATAGTCTATCACGTAACTTGTTTGCTTCTATCTTAAAGGCGTCATCATTAGAGCAGTTGCGTCTCACTCTAAGATACTGGCTATATGGAATTGAATCAAGGAGAGGTTTGGGGTGGAAACTCATCGCATGCAAGATTGCATTACTAGCAGTAGGTTTTCTATATAGTTTACTCATAATGTTACCTCCCTCTCCTCTAGAGATCTCCACATCCAAAAACGTAACACATTGTTTGTCAAATGACATTGTAAAGTTGAGGTTAAATTCATTCCGATTCATTCTCAATAAGCACTGTTGGAGGAGATCGATCGATCCATCCCATATAATGAACAGGTCATCGATGTATCGGTACCATCCACGTATGTGGTCCGTATACAACGATAAACTTTCGTCGCTCAAAAACATGGCCTCCCACTCCCCCAGGTACAGGTTGGCATACGATGGGGCACAACATGTCCCCATCGCAACCCCCTGCACCTGGAGGTAGTGGGAGCCATTAAAGGTAAACACATTATGACTCAGAATAAACTCTAATAATGCGGTGACGAACTCTCCATATGTGGGATCCATGTCTCTAGCTGTGCGAAGGACATGTTTAATGGCTGCTACACCCTTCTCATGGGGGATAGAACTATATAAAGACTCGACGTCTATTGTCACAAAGATTGCACATTCAGAAATTTACAATTTGTCAATAATTTGCAAAAAGTGTACCGTATCTTTAACAAAAGAGGGTAGAGAATATACAAATGGTTTCAAAACTTCGTCTATCAGTCTGCTAGCATTCTCGCTAATCGCCCCTATCCCGGAGATAATAGGTCTCCCAGGGGGATTCTTTATGTCTTTATGGACCTTTGGTAATGAATAGAAAACCGGTGTGCGGGGAAAATTATTCCTAATAAATGTCCATAAAGACTTTGTGATTGTCGAGTTTGAGTAGGCCGTATCTATTAGTGTATAGAAATCCTGATTGTATTTTTTGACCAGACTTGCCGGTATTTTACGATACCACTCTGGATTATTTAGTATTCTATAGCACATCTTGATGTAATCCTCCTTATTTTGCACCACAATATTTCCACCCTTAGCCGCATTTTTTATTATAATTTGGTCGTTGTTCGACAGTGTTTTAAGTGCTCCTGTTTCACTTCTAGTAAGATTCCTAGAGAGTTTGGTATGAGTTTTTATCTTGTCTAGTTCTTTATCGACTAATTTTAGAAAGGCTACTGCGTTCGGATGGGTACTGGGTGCCGGGCAGAAGTCCGATTTCTTTTTTAGTGTGGATTTATTCCCCTTACAGCGTTCGTCGGGGGTTTCGATGGATTCTAGAATTTGAGAGAGGTTGATCTCATCAATGATTCAATTCCATATAGCCAGTATCTTAGAGTGAGACGCAACTGCTCGAATGATGACGCCTTTAAGATAGAAGCAAACAAGTTACGTGATAGACTATTAATACGGGGATATTCTCATGCGTTACTCAAACGCTCTTTTAAAAAAGCCCTTGCGCAACCAAGAAATGAGCTATTGTACTCTGAAAAAGTAAATAAAACTGGTGGAAAAGATACAGACACTATCAGGATCATCACAAAATACAGTAACCAACATAGACAAGTCCGGAATATTGTGGAAAGATACTGGCACATGCTACAATATGACCCGACTTTGGGGCCTTTTGTTCCACAGAAACCCCTCTTCACCTTTAAACGTACTTCCTCTTTAAGAGATAAAGTCACCACGAGCGAACTTAGGGGGGAAGTAGATAAACACTGTAAATATAAGGGAACCTTTAGATGCGGAGACTGTAGCTACTGTAAGTATATGTTTACAGACAGAAATCCAATCCTCCCTAATGGCCAGCCCTTCCACCCCAAACATTTTGCTAACTGTAAAACATACGGTGTGGTCTATATGCTCCTGTGCGAATGTACATGTTTTTACATAGGAAAAACTAAAACAGAATTTCGGAAGAGAGCATATAGACACATCTTGAGTATGCAAACTTGTGATCCTGATCTCCCACTTGGGAGACACACCACAATAGTACATGGGGGCAAATTTCCAAAAATCAAATTTCTTATTTTAGACCGGATACATCCGGAACCCAGAGGAGGTGACTGGAACAAGGCACCGTTACAGTTAGAATCCCGCTGGATATACAACTTAAAGGCCACCCAGCCCCCAGGTTTGAACGAAACCATCTGGTTCAAGCCTTTTCTTGAAGGTTTTTCGTCAGGCGGCAGGGAGCAATGAGAAAAAGATGACCCTCCTAAACATCTTTCTAACATCCATACTCTTTCTCTACAACTGTCACCAATAGAAAATATATATAAAAATATGTATAGAAAAATATGACATATAATATTTGTCTGAGCTATGTGACTCCTATACGTATTAATTTCGATCATTGTTCAATACACTTGGAGTTTTCAATGGATGTAGATACAATCCCAGTTTGTAACTTGCTTCTCCATATACTTAATTTAAGGGATATGTCTTGAAGACTGCGATACATTTACAGGACTTTCATTGTACATATATTATGGTTAAAATACATGATGAATGGATATGCTGTGACCACCTTAACCTATGCATCCCTCTTTGGATTGATGTAATATACTAACGTAATGATATCTATTCTGCTACATTACCTGTTTTTCATTATTTGAATTATCCCAGCCTGTAAAATACAAGTACAATATATATTTTTTATCATATAGTGCAATGTATATATGTATCTACAATATGTACTTTTTGCAACTTCTTTCCTATTACATGAGAAATCCCAGCCTGTAACACTGTCAGCCAGCGCTGCGTTTTTTCCTCAGAATTGTGGTCCACACACTCTCTATCACTATATGGCATCCTTTGCCTGCATTTTCTTTATTAGTGATCTGCGGTTCACCCGGCACACAAAGCCGCCTGAGCGTTCTTGGCTCTTGGCGGCGGTGTGTGAGGATACAGTTTGGCTGACACTGTCCTCCATCTTGCGACCTCGGCGGACATGCGCAGTCCGCCGGGGGAAGCCAGACGTGCCGGTGGGTGTAGTAGGCGTGGCCGCGCCTCATCGCGGATGCGTGCGCATGCGCGGTGGGGGCTCGGCGGCATTCGCTCCACCCGGGGGGCCGTGTTTAGCGTGTCTGTCCCTCCTCTGCTACAATCAGCTGTTGACAATCGTATCAGCAGCTGATTGGCAGGGAGGGCTTTATATGCTCTCACACAGCCCAGACCGAGCGTCCGCTCTTGTCTGCAGGACGCTGTTGGTCTGGGCTGATGTCAAAAAGGATACACCATACTAAGAGTGAGTACTCTATTCTACTTTCTACTTATCTTACCTATTCCATATGCTGCCGCTGCCAAGTCTTAATAAATATACCATCTGTTGCCTTATCTCTATGCTGCTCTATTTACATAAGCATATTGTTGCAGCTGTGAGAGACTTTTTATAGCCGTTTTTCCCCCCCCTCTTTACATTTTCCTTCTGTTCTCTGTTCTTTTCTTTCCCTCTTTCTCTCTCCCTGTCTCTGTTTTTCTTTCTTTTCTTTTTTTCTCTCTTGTTTTTCCCCCCCTCCCTCCCCTTTTTTTTTTTTTTTTCCCCCCTTTCCTCCCCTTTTCCTAGTCTTTTCCCTTCCCATATACTTTCCCTCCCCCCCTCTTCCCTTCTTTCTTCCCTTCCCTTCTCCCCTCCCTTCCCCCCCTCCCCCTGTTTTTCATCCTTTCTTCCCCCCTTTTTCCTCTTTCCCCCTCCCCCTCCCCCCCCCCCCCCCTGTTCCCCTCTTTCCTCCTCCTCCTTCCTTCCTTTTTTCTTCACTAATTTATAATTTATTTTATATTTAATTCACTATTACCATCTCGTTTAAGACAATCCAGATATATCTAGACTAGAGTAACCCCCTAGAGATATATAAAAAAATTTTATTTATTTTTTGTATTGTCTATAACCCCGAATCGGATATATTATTCATCTTCGTTCCCCCTCTATACCACTCTTTTTCAGCCACCTGGTACATATAATATATACCAACTACTCCCCCGACTCTTTTTTGAATTTCCTACATTGGCGGTATTAGGTATGTTGTACCCTCTTCTTTTCTACAAACAAACTACACTTGAAACTATGTATTGGGTTACCATACATCTCTACATTTTCACATTATACAGGACTCGCATCTGGCCTCAGTGGAACCTCAGATCCAACACCTATCTATGCCCCAGATTTACAGGCTTTTTCCTCTAGTATATAAGTAAATCTATCCACACACCCCCCTACTTAGTCATCTGTTGATACACATGCAACACCAATACCTTGGGTATGATTACAAACCCGTATTGCCCGCAATTGGAAGAAGCACACCGTTTGGGCTGACAGTGCCTGCGTCTCTGTTTTTAACTTTGTGTTTGGAATGCGAAATCAAGCTACATATTACCAATGTGAGTGTAATGTATACATGATATGTATCTTTATCTGTGAAAACCTGAGATATATACGTACTTATGATTTCTTTGTTAAATACATTATCTCCAATCTAGAAATCCTTGATCTAACCCACACCCACCCCTGAAGAAGGAGGCTCAATTCTCTCCGAAACGCGTCGGGTGCAAATATATTGGTATCAATGTCCAACATATGTATATATGCACAACCGCATTCCTTTTATTGTTCGCTATAGTCACATTGTTGTTGATATATTCTTTTAAAGAAATGTCTTTGATATGAATAAATGCTTTTTCTATATACTACAAATCTTCTCTTATATTCATATATACGTGCCTTTAAAGTCCACCAATAGGGGAATTTCCTTTTTGCTCGATGATTTAATTATTGGACGTGGCGCACTTTGCAGTTAAGAAGCCGACTAATAATTTTTGTTCTATTACCCTGCTGGAAGTAGCCATCAGAAGATGGGTACACTGTAGTCATAAAGGGATGGACATGGTTAGCAACAATACTCAGGTAGGCCGTGGCATTTAAACGATGCTATGTTGCTACTAAGGGGCCTAGAGTGTGCCAAGAAAGTATCCCCCACAACATTACACCAACACAAACCATTGATACAAGGCAGGATAGATCAATGCTTTCATGTTTATGCCAAATTACGACCCTACCATCTGAATGTCCCAGCTTAGGTCAAGACTCAGACCAGGCAACGTTTTTTAAATGTTCTATTATCCAATTTTGGTGAGCCTGTGTGAATTGTAGCCTCAGTTTCCTGTTCTTAGCTGACAGGAGTTATACCCGGTGTGGTCTTCTGCTGCTGTAGCCGATCTGCTTCAAGGTTTGATGCGTTGTGCATTCAGAGATGGCATTCTGCATACCTTGGTTGTAATGAGTGGTTATGTGAGTTACTGTTGCCCATCTACTCATTCTCATCTGACCTCAACAAGGCATTTTCTTCCACACATCTGCCACTCACTGGATATTTTCTCTTTTTCGGACCATTCTCTGTAAACCCTAGAGATGGTTGTGTGTAAAAATCCCAGTAGATCAGAAGTTTTTGAATAACAGCCTGTCTGGCACCAACAACCTTGCTATGTTCAAAGTTACTTATATCCCCCTTCTTCCCCCATTCTGATGCTCCGTTTGAACTTCAGCAAGTCATCTTTGCCACAACTAGATGTGTAAATGTATTGAGTTGCTTCCATGTGACTGATTAGTAATTTGTGTTACCAAGAGATTGAACAGGTATACCTAATAAAAGTGGCTAGTAAGTGTATATATTTGTATTCACCTTTATGAAGAATTGTGTGGGTTTATTTATAAGAACTGTATACGTTAATTGTGTTTATACATTTTTTGGGGATTCATGAGTAGATTTTGGTTGCGCTGCCCTTATAGTGTATATATAAGATTTGGTGTGGGAACACATTTTAATGATTGGCGGCAACCTATCAAACTATTTTGTTGACATGCAATCTATATATATATTTATATCTATTGGTGCTGGTATCAAAATGGGTGTAAAGCAACAATTTCAGGGTTTTTTTTTTTATATATTTTTTAAATAAAATACATATCTTGACACTTTAGCCACACTCTGAAAATTAAAAAAATAAAATCAAATTAAAATTAAATTAAATTAAAAAAAATAAAGTTTTGATAGTGTAGGATTTAGGTTTGCATCTTTGAGGTTATGTCTTTAGTCTTAAGTGGTCATAGATTAGATGCTCTGGCTGTGTTGAGGAGATATGAGATTGGGATAGCGACCCTAATCCCATGTGAGCAGAAAGTGTCCAGACAATACATTAAACCTGTGCAGTGGCTATACCAGGATGATGCCTGCAGCTACAGACATCACCCTGGTATCTTTTTTAGGCCGGCGATGCTCTTTTTTGGAAAAGTGGTCCTAGTGGCTAATCAGTCGATGGATGCCTTTTATAGGTGGCCTTCCTGGGCTCTTCCGTTCCACTGGGAAACCCAGGACCAGAGAAACAGTAGTATATTGATTTTCCCAGTGATTAGCTATACAGGTGATGTTTCTGAAGGCATAGGTGAGGCCAGAATGCCCTGTCGCTGTCTTCTTGAAAGTTGGTACTTCGAATGAGATTGTGCTCTCCTCTAGTACTCTTCCTTTCTGGGAAGCTGAGGCACATTGACTTCACCATTACCTTCAGGAAGTGTCTCCAGGGTCCAAGGTTATTTATTTATTTTTAATGCAATACTTTTCATCACTGCACTATGCTTTGTGCATGGCAGAGCAGAGGGAAGGGGTGTACACACAACAACAGCACAGGTGTCTGTTATAGACAGCATTTGGATGCTACAGGGATCCTGATATGCAGCTCCCTCCCTCTGTACATTCCAGCAGTGATCAGTAAAAAAAAAAAAAAAAAAAAACACACACAATTGTGCCTGGAGTTATTGTTTTCATGTCCTTTTTCCATATCTGCTTGGATTTCCCCTTTAATAAGGGTATTTCTGGTAAATTAAACCTAAAATGTGTTTGTATAGATGTGGAGGGTGAGCAACATACTATTTCAATTGCTTTTACTTGCTGCATATTAAAAGCATAGTGCCAGTAAATGCATGCGTAGCTAAAACATCACTTGCCTGTTTAGATCACATTCACCTTCCATATCAGTTTTCGCTAGCGAGGATTTGGTTGTTTATTAGGTCATGTGATCAGCTTACTTAATCCTCTATGAATGAGTTTGGGGATTTTTTTTCATGCTTCACATGTATCTGACCTATTTTCTTATTCAGAACAATGCTAGCCCTCCAAAATCCACAGAAGAAGAAAAAAAAAAAAAAATCATATCAGAACTTTCATGCATTCTTGTTAAAATACAGTTATCTATTCACAAACTCAGATAATAGTATTTTGTATTAGAGACACAGCATTGTGTAAACAAATGAAATTCTGGAAGGGGGCTGCCATTGAAACCAAAGATCAAATTAACAGGGCATTAAAATGGTATAGATGTAATGCAAGTAGGGTCCCCTGCATCGATTTTGTATGCATGCAATACATACACACACACACACACACACACACATACACACAGGTTTGCCTAAAAAGGGTGAACCAATCAGCCCCAATTAAAAAGTGTTACTAAAGGCAATGTTTTTTTAAATAAAATAAATATGTTAATAAATATTAAATAAGATTTCGCGCAAGCACATAAATAAATCAAACATAAATGTTAGCTGTGTCACGTGATCTGTGTACAACAATAAAAAACCAAGTGTTCAATAATAATAATAAATGGTGAAAGTAAACAAAAGATTAAGGCCCCTATCCTAGGGCCAGATGATGGATAGTGAATCCAATAATGCGATCAATCAGCTGTGTAAGGTGGCTGCAGTGATGATAATTTTATCCAACCAGCGGTACAATGCACAAAAGCGTATCTGCAGGACACAAAACATATCATACAATTACTGGATTCACCGACTGTTTTAGAGGGAAGAACCCTCCTCGCTACAGCGGATGTGTGTTCGTTATATACAAGTATTAAACACCAACAGACATGTGAAGCTACCAAGTGGGTGCTGAAAAACTTCACCAACCTACATCGCACCCAACGGAAGTATTTAATCAAATGCATTGATTTCTCCCTTCAAAACAATTATTTCTGGCACCAACAAGAATTCTACAAACAGGTGACAGGTATTGCCATGGGAGCTAAATATGCCCCAAGCGTGGCAAACGCTTTCATGGCCCAATGGGAAGATGAAGCAGTTTATAACAACACCCCGGGCCAATTAGAATTATATAAAAAATTCATAGACGATATTATAATCGTATGGAATGGGGATAAAGAGTCACTAGAACAATACCTAACTAAATTAAACCAGAATGATAGAAACATTTTACTCACCTGGAAAATCGATGACAAATACAATTTTTGGATCTAGATATCATCATTGATAATAATCAACTCATTACCAAGACCCATTTCAAGGAGATATCAAGAAATAGTTATTTACCCATTACCAGTTGCCACCATAAACCATGGCTCTTTAACATACCAAAGGGGCAACTAACTAGAGTCAAACGTAATTGCACAAAAGAATCCGACTACAAAATACAAGCTGACGTAGTTGGTAAAAGATTCATAGAAAAGGGTTATGATTCAAAATTCATCAATAAACAGATCGAAGTAGTTCAAGCTCTGGACAGGAAGACTATGCTACACACTCAGAAGAAATCACCACTATCGTTGGAGGCTCCGGCATTAATCTTGAATTTCAATGTACAACATAAAGACATAGAAAGTATATTAAAAAGACACTGGCACATCTTGAGAGAGGATAAATATTTGAAAAATATACTACCAGATAAACCACTCATTATTTACAAGAGGGCCACCACATTACGAGATTGAATTGTTAAAAATGTAGTGGATCCTCCTTCCACTAATTCATTTTCTTTTTTTAACGGAAAAGGCTTTTTTCCGTGTAAATATTGTTATGCATGCCAGCACTCTAAGAAATTCCAGAGTAAAAAAAACTGAGTTTTTAGCAACCAATACAGGGCAAACCTATCCAATTAAGGATTTTATTAGCTGCCACACGGAAGGGGTTATATATGTATTGCAATGTTCTTGTAACCTACAATATGTAGGGCGGACCAAAAGATCCTTAAAAGTCAGAGTAAAAGAACATGTGCAAAACATAATTAAAAAGTTCCCGAAGCATAATGTATCGAGACACTTTGCCGAGGTGCATAACAGCAACCCGACAGAAATGGTGTTTTGGGGCATAGAACGATATCACAAATCATGGAGAGGCAGTCACAAAATTCAGAGCTTAAGTCAAAAAGATTCCCAGTGGATTCATAAAATGAATACTTTAGTGCCAAATGGGTTGAATATAGACTTTGACCTGAACTGTTTTATCAGCGATTATTAATCATTCAGTTATTATATATTTTTTGTAAACCTGTTGCTAATTTTCCGGGATACAGACCATTACTTATTTTTAAACCAATTATTTTTAAGTTGAACCTAAGTCTATCTATTTTTAATTACTTTTAATTATTCAGAACACAATCTGTTGATGATATGCCTTATAACTATGAACATTTTTTAAATGTAGTTTAAACTTTAACCACATGATGGCAGCACTTATAATGGATTAGCACCAGAGCCATCCACTATTGAAGAGTTTTGTTATTAATAGAGTCTCAACATATATTTTTATAGAACCTTTTTTAACATCCTCCAAGTTTACACACGTTTGAATCGCGAATAAATTGACTGGGGTAGTTTACCCAGCTCATACTATGGAGTCACATATATCTCACCTACTATCCTTTGTTATAACAACATTATGTCATCTCGACAATCACCACAAGATGGCAGCATATATAATCTTACACTACACTCATTTATGATATTCTTTTAGGATATTACATTTAATTATTTAGTTAAATATTATGAGCACCTATCAACTAATTATAGATATTCATTTAAAGTAAGCAAAGGATGCACACACACTAGTATTAAAACAGGGCAATACCATTTGCACAATAATGCCACACTCGGACTACACAAACATGGCGCCGGAACCATTTCCTATCAATGACTATAAATGGAAGGAGGCTTTGACCAATCAGAATCCCTGATGAAGTCACGAGGTCACGTGACGTAACGCGTAGGATCTAGCTAGGAGATACACACAACGCTCGACGCTGTTTTGACCCCGGACGTTGTAGCTGTGAACCGGAAGTTTTGCACCAGGTGACGGCGTCCCGCCGCCATCTTTTCCTGTCACGGTTCCACACTGTACCCACAGTGTGGATGTTATATTAACCTATTTTTTAACCTCAATAAACCGGAATTTTAAAATTACTACACCATTGGAAGCCCCCTTTTCTTCTCTTTCGTTTTTCTGGCTTGGAGTCCAGCACACAGAATCACCCCCATCCAGGAGCAGCTGGGGTATACATTCATCAGCAACCAGCGGACATCACCTGACAACCTGAAGAACAGGCACCCCCAGACCATTACTCTACATCCACAACAGGGCTTAATTCTAAGCCCCTTGTGGTAAGGGCATTGGGAGCACACACACAGGGGGAACGAATCACTTTGCTGTATCTGACATCAATGTAAAGAACAATTATTAATCATCATCACTGCAGCCACCTTACACAGCTGATCGATCGCATTATTGGATTCACTATCCATCATCTGGCCCTAGGATAGGGGCCTTAATCTTTTGTTTACTTTCACCATTTATTATTATTGAACACTTTGTTTTTTATTGTACACAGATCACGTGACACAGCTAACATTTATGTTTGATTTATTTATGTGCTTGCGCGAAATCTTATTTAATATTTATTTACTATATGGTGATTTAGTGTACACTATTGATTATGCGGCATCACCCATATGATTTTTTGTTCACATTTTATATAATTTTAATTATTTTTTCTCACGTCAGTTAGTAGCGCAGAGGTCCTATCACTCAAAATAAATATGTTATACTCACCTGCTCTGTACAATGGTTTTGCACAGTGGCCCTGAACCCCCTCTTCTGGGGTCCCCCCACCAGCAATCTTGGCTCCTCCTCTTCTGTGTCCCTAGGGCACACAGTGCATGCTTGCTCCTGAGCTGTGTACACCTACGGAGCTGCGCTCAAATAGACACACACAGTGCGGCTTGACCCTCCCCCCCTCGCCTCCTCTCAGCACTTGACTGACAGCAGCAGGAGCCAATAGTTACTGCAACTGCCCAAGTCGCTGTGTAAAGAGGAAGAGAGGTGAGAGAAGAAAAGCAGCCATGCACATTGCTGGATGGGCTGAGGGCTCTGGTAAGTATTTAGGGAGGTGGGGTTGGACAGAAATCTGTAAAACGTTTTTAACCTTAATACACTCACACATAGATAGATAGATAGATAGATAGATAGATAGATAGATAGATAGATAGATAGATAGATAGATAGATAGATAGATAGATAGATAGATAGATAGATAGATAGATGAGATCTATCTGCATGGTAGCTTACAATTCTGCAGCACTAGAGTCCTCGGGTATGTAAATAAATGTATATACACATACACCTATCTACACTGTGTATATACACACTGCACTTTAACCGCTTGCCAACCAGCTGCCGTCATACTGCAGTAGGTTGGCTCGGCTATGCGAATAGCCATAGGTGTACGTCGGTCTCTTTAGGAGCAATAGCAGGCGCGCACCCGCGGCCTGTGGCCAGAGCAGATTTGCGTGTCCAGCGGTCACCCACGTTTGCTTCACAGAGAGCCAGAACGGGGATCTGTCAATGTAAACAAACAGATCCCCGTACTGACAGGGGAGTAGAGCGATTGTCTGTTCCTAGTGATCAGGAACAGCGATCTCTCTACTCCGAGTCAGTCCACTCCCCCCCCCCCCACAGAAAGCACCTACCTAGGGAATACTTAACCCCTTGGTCGCCCCTTGTGTTAACCCCTTCCCTGCCAGTGTCATTTATACAGTAAATCAGTGGGTATTTTTAGCACTGATCGCTGTATAAATGTCACTGGTCCTAAAAAAGTGTCAAAAGTGTCCGATCCGAGCCTGTAGGGTTTCAAAACTCAGTAGCTTACCATTCCTCACAAGTTTACCACAACTGGCACTGCCATTGTCCACCCAGAGCCCCCTAAAAGGCCATTTGCTCACCAGGAGGAAACCACAGGAACCTACCCAACGGAGCCAGCGGGGACACAGGGAAGGGCCAAATTCAGGATGGGATCGATTCAATCCCAGACTGAAAAAGCATGGACCGTCAGTGGGTAGGTAGTATCAGACACCCCCGGTGAGAGTGATAGATTCCTGCCTGCCATACATTTCTCCAGGGAGACCCACAGCTTTGAGTGAGTATGGAAACATCAGTTGAGGATCCTCTGAAGAACAATAGCCCTGTAATACTGTTGTATGTCCGAGACTCCCAATCCACCTGCTTGTTTCGGGCACCTCAGCACTCTGAGCTATTCTGTTTTTCCGTGTGTTCCACACAAACCCAGACAGCATACTAGACAATCGAGTAAAGAAGTCTCTAGGCAGGGGCACCGGTATCTGCAGGAAGAAAAGTATGCGCAGTAGAATGTTCATTTTTATTATATTCACTTGTCCTAGCCATGTAAAAGCGGTCTTAGTCCATTGTGAAAGATCCCTCCCAACTTGGCCCAGGTAAAAGGGAAGGCAGCCTGCAGGTAGCTTACCAAGGAAGGGGTCAATTGAATAGGCAGGATTTCGGACTCTAAAATTAAATTTTGAAATTGGAAAGTGATCCGAAATGTTTAAGTTCTCTCATCAGGTTAGGCAACGAGATCAGGGGGTCTGAAAGGTGAAACAGCACATCATCAGCATATGCTGATCGCTTATGTTCAGTATTGCCTTCTGATGGATTCCGGATACCCCGGCTGGGCACCTCCTCCAGACCAGTGTCTCCTGTTCTCCAAATGCAACTGCAGCTGGCAGATTCGCCATAGCCAGCTCTTAACCCCCAATCACGAGGCAAACCACACAGATTTTGAGGGTTAAACATGCAGAGCATAAAAAAAAAAAACCCACACAGTTTATTAAGTACAAAACAAACATACACCTTTAAACACAGTTAGGGACACTCCCTCTAGCCATATCATAGAGGAGATAGAGGACAAGGAACAACCAATGGGAACTCAACACTTGTACATTCAAACAGAAACTACAGTTGAAACACATAAAGGAATTATGATAAGCAGGCAGCCCCTCCTTACACATCCCCCACTGGGATGTGTCTCCACACCTTTTGTCTACGCGCCGTGACATAACATACTTAAACACAATAACAAGAGGGAGATGGAACGCAGCTGATATAGGGACCTTCATTACATAATCCCAACCCCATTTTGTCCCAAAATCTCGTAGTGCCACGCTTTGGGCATACCGCCATCTTGTATATGCCTATCAGCTAAAAGTACATAATTGTTTGTGGCATAAAAGTATATATTTAGCCCAACCGGGCCAATAGGTTCGAGTAGCCGGAAACGACTCCACAAGCCTGGCCATAGATACAGTGTTCACCTTGGTCCGATGAACCGGTGACCGCGGACACAAATGTCTGGAGGTTGGGTCTTTTCCTGGTGGTGCGAATCGGTAAATAGCCCTGCAAATCTCCCGTTCTCTGCCTAGCCATAGTCTGTGGCACTGGGGAACAAAACCGCACATACGGTCTCCCGTGAATAAAAACAGCCGCTGCAGAGGGTGGAACGGCTGTCCGCACTCCCCTGATCCAGGGCCGGGTTGCAGGTATTTGGGGGGGTAAATAAACCTCTGCCCCGATGCCAGCGCTTCAGCTGGTAGGGAACGTAGGCTGGTAGTGCGAAGCTGTTGGAGGAAAAGGTACTTGCTTTCCTCCTGGTGCAGTTCCCAGCCGCTGGGGAGGTATCTTGCAAGGATTATCTCCCGGACTCTCCATCTCTTTTTCTGATGCTGGGCAGAGACCAACAGCACTCTGCCCCGTAGGCAGTGCTTCTGCTGGGGAGAGGAACACTGGGGTAGCGTCTAATTGCTAGGGAGGGAGAATGGCTTTCTGCACTCCCGGTGGGGATATCTGCTGCTGGGGACACAGCTCACGAAGATCATCTCTCGGACTCTCTGGATCCAACTCAGAGTGGGCAGAGGCCAGCTGAGCTCTGCCCCATAGCCAGCACTTCTGTTGGGGCACCTGGATGCGATATTCTGGACTTGCTGCTGATCACCATCCAACAGCCTTCCACTGCCCGTCTCAACTCCCCCTTTCCGAGAGCTTTATGCTATCAGCTTATCTCGCTGCCTGGGCAACCTCCGGTTCGTTTTGGCATTCTAGCACTCGCAGTGCCCTCTGTATCATCGTCGCTTCTTCCATTGCAGTTAGGATGGAAAAACATAGGGGCACCCCTGGCCCCATTTCCTTGGCATCTTCGCGACTCTCCGCTACTTCTCGCAGACAGTCCCAGGCAACAGAAACCATGCCAGGCTGCTGACCACTGAACAGCCGCTTGTAGGCAATCACAAGCTCCCATTGCTACTTGACCAGAAACTCCAATTCCTCTAGGTCACACGCCTTTTCGGGGAGGTCCAGCACCTCATCTCGGAAGTCCAGGATGTCTTCCAGCCACCACTCCCAAAGTCTGGGTCTCCGTACATTTTTTTATGGCGCAAACCCACGCCACCATAGCCACCACCTTCTGTTGGACTGCCATCTGCTGTACCTGGCCACAGTTGAGCCGCAAACCACCAGAGGGTTCCGTAACTGGCGCCCAGCCTCATCTCCTCCCAGTCCAATCTTCCAAGCTCATTCTTCCACTCGTCTCGCTGTTGTTCCCTCAGGAACACCTCTTGCGCATGGTACTGCATCCAGTACATCTCTGTGGAGGAGGAAAAGATCTTCCCCTGATGGTGCCGCTCGTTGCTTAGCGTTTCTTGCCAGAGGATCACATCACTGGTCCCTGATGTTGCTTCCGCATGCCTTGCAGACTCCTCCCGAACTCCGCTCTCATGCATGCTTGTCCCTATACTACTCCTCGGCGGCTGCCCGGATCTTGAATCCCGGTGGCGGTTTGGATGGCCCGGACTGCAGGAGACATCCCACTGCGGCCACCAATGTGACTGATCCCGGATACCCCGTCTGGGCACCTCCGCCAGACCTGTGTCTCCTGTTCTCAAAACGCACCCTCAGCTGGCAGACTAGCCATAATCGGCCCTTAACCCCCCAATCATGAGGCAAACCACACAAATATTGAGGATTAAACATGCAGAGCATAAAATGTTTTTTTTAAGTACAAAACTTACACCTTTAAACACAGTTAAGGACACTCCCCTTAACATTGTCATAGAGTGGGTAGGGGACTAGAGAGAACCAATGGGAACTCAACACTTGTACATTTAAACAGAAACTACAGTTGAAACACATAAAAAGGGATAAGCAGGCAGCCCCTTCTTACACATCCCCCACTTGTTGTCTACATGCCATGACATAACATACTTAAAACACAACAAGAGGGGGAGATGGGATGCAGCTGATATAGGGACCTTGCATTACATTATTTACATTATCCCAATGCCATTTTGTCTCCAAGTCCCTTAGCCCCACGCTTTGGGCATACCATCTTGAATATGCCTTTATCAGCTAAAAGTACATTGTTTGTGGAATAAAAGTATATAATTTAGCCCAGCCAGGCTAATAGGTTTAAGTTGCCGGAAACCATGAGCCTGGCCACAGATACCGCGTTCACCCAGTTCTGATTAACCGTCAACTGCAGACACAAATGTCTGGAGGTGGCGTCTTCTCCTGGTGGCCCTCCAAATCTCCCATTCTCTGCTGGGCCATAATCTGTGGGTAGGAGCCAGCCCACAGCCCCTTCAAAACACAGTGACAGACGGTTCTGTCATACCAACCTTCATATCTGTTTTCGCTTGTATAGTATGCAATAATGGCTCCAGTACCAGGACAAAAAGGAGGGGTTAAAGGGGGCACCCTTGTCTCGTACCATTCCAGATTGAGAATCGGGAGGAGTACCCCATTTACCTTAACCTGCGCACTATAAGGCCATATTTGAGGTCAACATATGTAGTCCTAACCCCTGGGCCTCCAGCACCGCTCGCAAATATGACCAATCAACGCGGTTGAATGCCTTTTCTACATCCATTGATAGAACTATATAAGGCCAAGGATCTGGACAGTTACGGGCCCAGTGAATAAGTTGGATCGCTCTAAAAGAGTTATCTCTAGCTTCTGTACCTGTAATAAATGCTGTTTGATCGGGGTGAATGATATGGGGCAAAAGATGTTTCAGCCTCTTCGCTAAAATTTTTGCCAGAATTCTAACATTTACGTTAAGGAGAAATATGGGGCAATAACTTTTGGGGACAGTATGGACTTTGCCTTCCTTTGAGAGTACTGAGATGTGAGCCAACAGCGCCTTCGGGGGAATAGTGTTGCCCCCAGCTATGGAGTTAAAATAACTACACATAGGTTCTGCCAAGAGGGAGAGGAAAACCTTATGGTACGCCCTGGTGAACCCATCTGGGCCAGGGCTTTTCCTATTGGGCAAGGACTTCACTGTCAATTCAATCTCAGCGGGAGTGATCGGCAGCTCAAGGGAGGAATATCGACCGAGGACAAATATTCCTGAATTGCCAGAAATCTGGTCGCCTGAGCATCCAGGGGCAGGTCAGAGTCTAAATTATACAATTTGATGTAGTATTCCTGGAACCCTGAGGCAATTTTAGAAGACTGGACCACAATTTTGCCAGAGGAGGAATGAGGCTTCTGTACATATGCCTGAGCATGCTTCTTTCAGAGAGCCCATGAGAGCGTACGACCACACTTATTGCCATGTTCGGAATATTTATGAGACATAGATCAAACCTAGGTACTGAGAGACCCTAAATTGATAAGTTCTCTGTAGCCGGCAATGTGGATGTTAACAGTTCCTTATTCTTTAGTGAAACTTCAGATAAATTGTGTTCAGGAATGAGAGCACAAAAAACATAATGAAGGGGCGATCATAGTGTAGCTAGATAAGGTGTCAAGAACAGATATAGCTCAATAGATAAATGTCCACTCACATTTGGAAGTGCTATAAGCTAGCATCACCATGAACAGCTTGCAAGCACCTCTGCGAGCTTACCTACCGGCCACGACATGCGTTCCAAGACCAGGGGATGTAGAAACCAGCAAAACTGGAAGTGACGTCAGTGAGGGGCGGACAAACAGCCTCAGGCTAAGCACGATTATGTGAAGTTTCACTAAAGAATAGGGAACTATTAACATCCACATTGAGGGCTACAGAGAACTTATCAATTTGGGATCTCTCAGTACCTAGGTTCGCTATACATCTCATAAATAATATGAACATGGCAAGAAGTGTGGTCGTATGCTTGCAAGGGCTCTCCGAAAGAAGCATGCTCAGGCATACGTACAGAAGCTTCATTCCTCCTCTGGTGAAATTGTGATCCAGTCTTTTAAAATTGCCTCAGGGTTCCAGGATGAGTGCAAATGTCCCACACACCATGCTAGGTAAACTGTCACGTTTATTATTATTTTTGCTCACTATATTGTTATGAGAATTTGAGTTGTTCATGGTTTATCACGGTGATTTAGTTTCTCCATTCACTCTCTCTTTTGCTGTGTATTTTTTTTTTTATTAGAATCGAGTGTTTAGTGTACTAGGTCACTGTATAAAATCATTCTAAGGTAGCGCCTCACTTTACATCTTTCATTTATTGGAGTAGTCATCCATTTTTTAAAAGGGGCAGCTTCACTCATTCACAAAAATTCTTGTTGTCGCCATTTTTGTCACTTTTGATTTTATACAATATATCAAACCTGTTTACGAGCTTGGCGATCTAGCAAATGCAAGATTAGTTCTCTCAGGTCGGTCAGTTTCTTCAATGACTCAGGGTCTCCACTATGTTTATGCTGGAGTTCTGCTTTTTGAAGGGCATCAAGTACCCTTTGAAAGTCCGCTTGATGTGCTTTCTTGAACTTAGAGCACAAGGAGATCAACTCCCCCCTTATGGCCTCTTCCCACACAATGCCTTTACTAAGGCCATCCGTGGTGATTTCCCTGAAATAGTGGGCTATAACAGCCACTACTACAGTATTGTCCAACAGGTTCTCATTTAGCCTCCACGTCTAGGCCCTATAGGTGCCGGTAGGGTGAAAGCAATCGTGATCGGTGCATGATCAGAGATTGTAATATTGCCAACGAACGCAGACTGCAGGAGCTCGAGGGTAGGGCGATCTAAATGGATGTGGTCTATTCGGGCATACATGTCGTAGACTTTGGAATAGTAGCTAAAGTCCCTACCTGAGGGGTTAAGTACCCTCCAATTATCTATCAGAAGGTGGGACTGAAGGGTCTTGCAAAAATGCTTAAGGAAAGCATAAGAGTATGAGGGTCGTGTATGAGAAATGTCAAGTAAGGGTCGGGACCAACATTGAAGTTGCCCCCAAGGACCAGGAAACCCTCCTTAAAATTCTGCCAATTGTTCTAGGGCCGTATCTTTGAAAGTAAGTTGGTATTAGGGGCATAGATCATGGCAAACGTATACAGTTTCTCAGCAATAGTATCTTTCAGAAAAACATAGTGAACATGGGGGTCTACCCTACTCCCCGTGGGCTGGAAGGGACAGGATTTGTGAATCGCAACCGCTGTACCTCTAGATTTGGAGATCGGGGAAGTGCTAAGGAACCATTGATTGTAGAGTTGGGTGGGCAGCTAAGACACTGAATGAGGAGTAAAATGGGTTTCCTGTAAAAATATCACCTGCGCCCCAGACCTTTTTATTTCCCACCACAGGTTGCTATGGTTGCCTACAGAACAGAGACCTCGGACATTATAGGATATTACGTTAAGAGTAGCCATAGAAGATATGGAGGACAAGTAGTTTGCCAAATGCGTTGGCGAGCTCAGTGCGGGCAACGAAGTGGGAGGCTGCTCCTGGGAAAAGAGGAGGAGAAAGGAGGAGAAAGGAGAAGGGGCAAAGGAAAAAAAAAAAAAAAAGAGAAGGACAAACATATAAAAATAAATTACCAATTAAAACATGAGTATGGCAAAAACCATAAAAATAATCTAAACATCTGTAAGTCAGACTCTGGGCGCTCCCCTTAGGAGTGAGGGCCCCAATCCATAACCCGAAGTCCCAATATGGATCTTTACCCAAAAAGGGAAGGCCTATGTAAGGAACGTGTGCCAACATGAGGGCGAAGGTAGGAAGCTCCGTCCTCGTCCACCGCATCTAACAAGATGCCATAATTGGAGGAGAGGGAGGATGTCTTATCAATATTGAGTGCCTGCAAGCTGCAATCGAAGCCTGGTGTGGCAAGACTAGGGTATTCCTAACCATAACCTAAAAACTGTATCAGCAATATATGACAGAGCAAAATCAAAATGGAGCTGCATATGCCATGAGTAGCCATAGACACCATCTGGAACAATCTCGAGAGTGTTGTAGCAACTCAAGATCAAGTAGGGTCTCCATAAGGGGGTTATATGTAGGGAAGCAAGATCACCCCACAACAAATGATAGGGACCTCGGATTCAACCGTGGAGACCATGAAAACCCACCCCGTCAGTCTCTGGAGGTAGACAGGCCCGGCGAGGAACCAGAGGCGGAACTCTGATGTTCCCTTTTATGACTTCTGCGTTTAGCAGGCAACCATAGTTGGGGGGAGCTGTATAGCAGGGAAATCCGATGATCCTCTCCAGTCCGGGAAATCCACAGAACCCAGTCCAAGAGTGGATAAGTACCTTTAAGGAGGGGTGGGCTCCCCTTCAGTCCACCTGCCCTCATTTATCCATCTAGCTGGTAGTTCCAGTATTTCCTGAAATATGCCCACCAGAGTGGGGATAATGTCCCTGGAAGGTGCGGCTTCTGACAGGCCCCCGATTATTATATTTGCCTGCCGACTGCGGTTTTCCACATCATCTGACAGAGCAAGATTTCAATTTGCTGATCCTGCATGAGGCATTTAGACTGTAGCATAGAAATGGCAGGGAAAGCTTCATCAAATTTCTGCTCCAAAGATTCCACTCTAGTAACCAGCTGTGAGGTGGTTACCTCTCACTCCAGTGTGAAAGCCTAAGTGCTTTCTCACTGGAGCGGTGCGCTGGCAGGAGGCCAAAAAAAGTCCTGTAAGCCGCATCTTTGCAGCGCTGTAAGAGCAGTGTATACACCGCTCCTAAAGGACCCCTGCCCACTGAAATCAATGAGCAGCACCGCAGAACCACCGCTGCAGCGGTGCTTTGCAGTGGTTTTAACCCTTTTTCGGCCACTAGCGTGGGTTAAAAGCGCCTCGCTACGGTGATAGTCGGACGTGAGAGGTGACGTGCCTGTTCCGGGGGAGGGGCCTGATGGCGGGGTGGTGGAGGCGAGCGGAGAGGTGGAAGACAGGAACGGCAGGGATGGTGAGAGGCGAGCGCTCATGCTAATCGCTTTGAAGACTCTGCCCTAGTACTGCGGGAGAAGCGGCATGGTAAGCCAGGGCGTTTTACCTGGCGATAGAACTACTGACCTCGGGCTCCGTGAAAGCCAAGTCCGGCGTTAGCTCCTAGCCTGATCGGTCTGCTCAGTGGGGCGCTCAGCCCGCACACACACATCGGCATCTGTCTCCGGCTCCCTGATCCCTCTGTCGATCGGAACCCGCTCTCCCCCACGTCCCCCTTCCTGCTCCACAGCATATGAAGGGATGTGACAGCCCGGCCTATGGTGCTCTGTTGGATTTCACAGTGAGGGACTGGAAACCGGCTTGTAAACCTTCTGGAATAGCGGCATAAAACACAAAGTTCATTACGGACACACATCCCCCCCCCCCCCCCCGCTGAGAAGGAGAGGAACAGCTGATCGAAGAAATCGGAGTGTGGATGCTCCAGGTAAGATCAGTTGTTGCTGAAACACATTACTGTACCCTGATAATGGACGTTTAAAGGCAAAGTTACTGAGCAATATTGATGGTTGAGTAGGACTGTTTAACAACTTATTCATAAGTATTTAAAGTATACTCAGCCTGAGAAATGTATTAAGAGTGCAAAAAATTTTAAAGGACTGAATAAGTGAAGCAAAGAAGCGGTCTTAGGGGGGGGGGGGGCGAAGAACATTAAAGGTCGGTCACAGAAAACAAATGAACAGAAAACGCCTAGAGATAGCCTTAACTCTAGCTCCATTCAAAAATTCCTAAAAGGAAGTCCATTCCAAAAGCCCAGTTTTGGAAAATAGGCAGCAAAGCATGAAAGATAAAAAGAAAGACCCCTCTAAATACAAAGGAGCCCTAGGGGGTACCTCCAGATGGGAGACGTCCTTGGGTGATGTATGTGATTAAAGTTTTGATGCAGATGTGGATACACCCCCAACAAAATCTGAGATACAAGATAGGTTTACTAACCTAGAGTCTGTCATAAAAGAAGAGTTTCACAATGTAAGGACAGATATGGGATACCTCCTTAAGCGAGTGGAAGCAATGGAAGAAATATCAGAACAACATGCGGCGGAGATCATCGGGTTAAAAAATCAAGTAAAAAAATTACAGTCTGACCAGCGTGATATGCTCCTTAAATTAGAGGAACAGGAAAATCAGAACAGGAGGCAAAACCTGAGGATAAGGGCTATCCCAGAACAGAGAGGAGAGGACTTGTTCCTTATGATGAAAGAACTTTTTAACCCTCTTTTAGGGAGAAGCCTAGATGAAGACCTCAAACTTGACCGTGTTCACAGGATAAGAAAACCCCAAGGAGTTAGGGAAGAAATCCCCAGAGATATTATCGTGAGGTTTCATAAATATGAGGACAAGGCAAAGATTTGGAGTAAATTAAGGGGGGTTAAACCCGTGAAGTACAATGGGGAAATCCAAATCTTCTTGGATCTGTCTGCCAAAACGCTTGCAAGGAGACGTCAATTGAGACCACTGTTGGACGCTCTGAGGGGGGCCAACATAAAGTATAGCTGGGGATATCCATTTGCATTGAATGTGGTTAAAGAGCGTAGAAATTATAGATTGATTCAGATAGAGGACTTACGAGACTTTTGTAGAGATTTAAACATCGCACTACCAACGTCCTCAGGCGGGGTGCCTATTTAATGAAAGTATAAAGGTTGGGGCAGCGGGGGGATGGGGGGGTGGATAAATCCAGAAAGTTCTGTCCGTGACCTTCCTCCTCCCGCCCACTATTTTGTGGGTGGGGGGCGAAACACCATGGCCCGCCATGTGAGTCTCACCCCATGGCACAGGGGGACGTAGGCGGTGACAGAGAAGTTTAGGTCGCGGCGTCCCTGTAGTCTGGTTTGAACATGGGGGGAGGGGGTAGAGGTGGGCTCCCGCAGATGAAGTTCTGTTTCTGTAGTTTTCTTTTGTCTCGTTGTCCCTTTTCTCTTCCATACAGCGGATGAATTAGAGGTGGGGTGGCTTTATATGAGAGTAAGAGTAATAAGAATGGATGATGGAAATTAATTTCTTGTCCTACAACGTAAAAGGGCTAAATTCCCCTGGGAAAAGGCAGAAAGTGCTAAAAGAGTTACAGACCTACGGAGCAGATATAGTCTTCTTGCAGGAGACGCATCTAGTGTTAGAAGAGGGTATTAAGCTGGACTCAAGATATTACCCAAATTGGATTTATGGAGATTCTCCCATCAAGCGGGCGAAGGGAGTGAGTATCAGATTCTCGAATCGGCTGAATTACACAATATTAGGAAGGAGGGTGGACCCGGAGGGCCGGTACATATTCTTAAAGATAAAACTGGGGGTAAAGACATATACATTGGCTAATGTGTACTGCCCGAACAGAGATCCGATAGCTTATTTCTCCCAGACCCTGAGCAGCCTGATGGAGTTCATGGAGGGGGAAGAGATTCTGGCAGGGGATTTGAATCTTTGCCTAGATCCGGCCTTGGATAGGTCTTCTGGCAGTAGAGAGACAAGTAAAAAGCTACTATTGAGCCTTGGGAAAAAGTTGCATGAGTGTCACCTGATGGATGTATGGAGAGTGCAAGGTAAGGGACTACTCCTTCTCGGCTGTGCATGGGACCTATTCAAGGTTGGACTACTTACTAGTGGATCACAGTTTATTGGGTCATATTAAAGAGTCGAAGATAGAGATTATGACTTTGTCGGACCATGCACCAGTCTCGATGAAGGTCATGTTGGAGGGGCCTCAGAGAGAGCCATACACTTGGCGGTTAAACGAAAAACTCCTTGAGGAGGATTGGATAGTAGAGAAAATCCAACTGGAAATAGATGCGTTTTTTTTAATCAACGACAACGATGAGAACCCGGGATACGGTTATATGGGAGGCTTTTAAAGCCTATATAAAGGGGAGTATTAATATCCATAGGTGTGTGGGTAAAACGAGAGAGAGAACTAAAAAGAAAGAAAGCCTAATTGCGTTAATACATCAACTTGAACAAACCCATAAAGCCTCAAGGGTAATAAGACCATACTACAACAATTATTATTGACAAGAGAAGAGTTAAAGGTTTTACTAGAAAAAGAAACATATAAGGTTATAAATAAGTTCCAAAAGGAAAGATACCAGAGGGGCAATAAGGTGGGGAAACATCTGGCATCAATAGTAAAGAGAAAAAGAGAAGTACATTTTATAGATAAGATTAAAAATAAAAATGGTAAGCTAAGATATTCTTCTAAAGAGATAGGCAAAGAATTCAGACAATACTTTACAACCCTCTATTCGATAAGCCAAAAGGAACAGTTTGGGGTAGAGAAGGAGGAAAAGGTGAAAGACTTTCTAGAGGGGGCAGGACTTCCCAAACTGTCGAAATATGACTCATTGGAGCTGGAAAGACCGTCTACGGTAGAAGAACTAAACATGGCTCTGAAGTCGTCCCCCCTGGGCAAGAGCCCGGGCCCGGACGGTTTCACTACCAGCTTTTACAAAAAATTTAAAGATTCACTCCTTCCGAGGCTCTGTAGGGTCTGGAACATCCTTGGGAAACAGGGCAAAATGTGCGGGGATGCGTTAATAGCTTCAGTGACATTGATTCCTAAAGAAGGGAAGGACCGTACTCTGTGATCAAGCTTTAGGCCAATAGCATTGTTCAACGCAGATACTAAACTATATGCGAATAGATGCGGAGAAGGCATTCGACAGAGTAGACTGGGGATTCATGTTTAAAACGTTGGCAGTAATGGGGATAGGGCCTACCATGCTAAAATGGATTAAAATATTATATAACTACCCAACAGCATATGTGAAAGTTAATAATTTAGCCTCCTTGCCTTTTACTATGAGAAACGGGACCAGACAAGGATGCCCGTTGTCTCCGCTCCTATTCGTTCTAACCTTGGAGCCCCTACTGGGTACCATTAGGAAAAATCCGGATATTTGTGGATGCTCAGTTGGAAAGGAAGAACATAAGTTGGCCGCTTTTGCAGATGACGTCCTATTCTACATCACCAAACCTAGAATCACGATCCCCAACCTATTAGTTACATTGAAAATATTTGGAGAGTTGTCAAAAATTATAAAATGAATATCAAGAAATCGGAAGCCTTAAAAATCAATATTGATAAGCAGGAAGCCGCTAGACTCGGGGAGATTTTTAGATTTCCCTGGAGGGATAATATTAAGTATCTGGGTGTTAGACTGGCGAGCTCCATAGGGAAGATTTTTCAACCTAATTTTATACCTTTTCTTGATGAAATTAGAGCAGAAATCTCACATTGCCCGGTCTCGTGGATAGGACGAATCAATATAGTTAAAATGGTGCTTGCCCCCAAGGTGCTCTATAAAATTCAAATGCTTCCAATTCCTTTGCCCCAATTTTATTTTAGATCTTTAATAGGATTAATAAGTAGATACGTTTGGAAGAATAAGAGACCCAGGATAGCGTACAAAGTGTTGAGCAGGGATAAAGCACAGGGAGGGTTGGGTTTTCCAGATTTTAGAAATTATCACAAAGCCATTGTTCTTACACGGGCACTAGATTGGGTAAAGGGATGTAATAATAAAAGATGGGTTAATTTAGAAATGAGTTTAAGCAAGGTAAGATTAAATCATATAATTTGGAACCCACCGCAACACAGGTATTTGGGAGAAGATACACATATTATAACACATCTCACGTTGAAATTTTGGGATCAGATTCACTGCACCAGGAAGTGGGAATATAATTCTCCCTTAATATACTTAAAGGATAACGCATATTTCCCCCCGGGATTGAAGGAGGTGGGAGGAAACTGGATTTTGAATAGTGAAACACAGTTAAAAGATATTATTAATAAGGGAAAAATTTGCACATTTCAGAACTTAGTTAAAAAAAAGGGATTTACTGAAGGTGAATGGGTGGTGGTACAGTCAGCTTGAACATTTTGTTAACAACCTTCCGGGACCCCTAAGGGAAGAAAATGACTATAGACCGTTTGAGAAACTTTGCTGTAAGGATATAGTAAAAAGGAATCTCTCAGCAGTATATAATATTGATTAATAACGGGGGAGAGAAAATCCCACTTTTCATCAAAAAAATGGGAAGAAGACTTGGGAGTCGGATGTGAGAAAAGCTGGGTGGGGAGCATTTTGGGGGCAACGCACAATACAGCAATAGACATAAAAACTATTGAGACCAAATATAAATGCCTGTCTAGGTGGTACATGACACCCTCTAAAATAAGCAAATTTACGCCCGATACATCGTCGAAATGTTGGAGAGGTTGTGAGGCCCTGAGAACTATGGCGCACCTATGGTGGGATTGCCCAAAAATCAAAAGCTTTTGGCAGGAGGTGATCAAGTGGATAGAGGGGATAGTGGGCAGGGTCATCAAGTTAGACCCATGGGTCTGCTTGTTCCATGGTTCCGAGGGAGGTAGTAGACAATATAGAGCCTCGCTGATCCCAGTGCTCTTAAATTCCGCAAAGAGTGTAATTCCAAAAAAATGGCAGGAAGTGGAGGGGCCCGGGATCAGGGATTGGATTTTAAGAATCAATGAATCATATACTATGGAAAACTCTGAGTTATACGGTCCCTTGGAGAGGGATCAAGTAGATACGGGGGGCAGATGGGCCAAATGGGAAGCCTTCAAAAGATCAGAGCGTTTTGCGGGAGCCATTTTGTGTTAAAATAGGTTGAGATATCTTTCTTTCATCGGGAGAGATGGAACGCCGGTAGTTTGCGGGAGGAAATAAGGGGGAAGGGGGAGTGGGGGGTGGGTGGGCAGGAGTGGGGTCTAAATGTGGGATTTATACTTGTATGTTAGTTTTGTATCTTTGGTAGATTGTTTTACCCCTGTGTAAGAGGGGTCGTGTATACCCTTTTTTTTATGAAAACGTAAAGAATTAAAAAAAAAAAAAAAAAAAAGCGCCTCGCTAACGGCCAAAAACCTCTGCAAATACTACGGTAAAGTGGCGCTTTACTGCCAACACCCAACGCCCCAGTGTGAAAGTAGCCTTAGAGTCTGCAAAAGACTTGAGGCTGGGGCAAAGGTTCACCTTTAAGCAGGACAACGACCCTAAACATACAGCCAGCGCTACAATGGAATGGTTTAGATCAAAGTATATTCATGTGTTAAAATGGCCCAGTCAAATTCCAGGTGAGAATCCGTGGCAAGACTTGAAAATTGCTGTTCACAGACGCTCTCTTTCCAATCTGACAGAGCTTGAGCTATTTTGCAAAAAAGATTGGGCATAAAATGCAACTCTCTAGATGTGCAAAGCTGGTAGCGACATACACAATAAGACTTGCAGCTGTAATTGCAGCGAAAGGTGGTTCTACAAAAGTAACTCAGGGGGGCTGAATACAAATGCACGCCACACTTTTCACATTTTTAGAAAATGTTGAAAACCATTCATCATTTTCCTTCCACTTCACAATTATGTGCCACTTTGTGTTGGTCTAGCACATAAAATACATTTACGTTTTTTGTTGTATCATGACACAGTCAGTCGCAGTGATAACACGGTGGTGGTGGGGGGTCAGCAAGTCGTTTCAGTGGTGCTGGTAATAGGAAAGGAGACACAGCCATATTTTTTACACAGGGCATGTACGGACCACGCACATGCATGCTGCAGAGCCAGATGCCAGGGAAAGAGCCACAAATGTGACAGCTGTATTCACATATGCATGGAGCACAGAGTGCACACTGAGGAAAGTCTGAAATAGAGCAGCTGAATTCATGCATGCACAGAGCCGAGCCTAGAAGGGGCAACACTAATGAGGTCATGCCACGTTTCAATTCTAAATTATACATATTAGCGGGGTTGGATTAACATAGGGGCTAGTGGAGCTGCAGCTCCAGGCTCCTCCCTTAATATAGGCCCATGCCAGTGGCTTATCTATATCTGTGTGCCTTCCCGAAGGAAGAGGAGCTCTCTGTGCACCGCACACATGGAGGAGACAAGTGTTAGTCACTGCAGCCGAGTCCTGTCTCTGCCGATGCCCAACTCCTATCACAGGATCTGTTAAACTCACACAGATCTTCAATGTCTGGGAGCTGTCTGGGGGAGGGGTGCTGATGTTGTCCTAACCAACAGGAGTCCGGGAGGAAGGACATCTCCCATGCTGTTGAGATAAAGTTAGTAAATGTGTTAGGGAGGTGTTGTGTAATTATTGTTATAGGGGACAGACTGCTGCTTCCCCCCCCATGTAATGTGCTCTCTTGTGCACAGTGCCCACCATGTCATGTGCTGTGCATTGCAATGCCCACCATGCAATGTGCTGTGCCCACCATGTCATGTGTTATGCATTGCAGTGCCCATTATGTAATGTGCAGCGCCCACTATGTCTTGCTGTGCCTTGCAGTGCCCACCATGTCGTGCTGTGCCTTGCAGTGCCCACCATGTCGTGCTGTGCCTTGCAGTGCCCACCATGTAATGTGCTGTGCCCACTATGTCATGTGCTGTGCATTGCAGTGCTCCCCCATGTAATGTGCTGTGCCCAGTATATCATTTGCTGTGCATTGCAGTGCTCACTATGTAATGTGCAGTGCCCACCATGTCATGTGCTGTACATTGCAGTGCCCACCATGTAATGTGCTGTGCATTGCTCTTCATGTGATGCGCAGTGCCCACTATGTCGTGCTGTGCCTTGCAGTGCCCTCCATGTAATGTGCAGTGCCAAGCAGTACGCGCCATGTAATGTGCAGTGCCCACCATGTCATGTGATGTGCCATCCAGTGCCCACCATGTCATGTGCAATGCTCACCATGTCATGTGCGGTGCCATTCAGTGCCCGCCATGTAATGTGCAGTGCCCACCACATCATGTGCTGTGCCTTGCAATGCCCGCTATGTAATTTGCAGTATCCACCATGTCATGTGCTGTGCCATGCAGTGATCCCACCATGTAATGTGCAGTGTCCACCATGTAATGTGCTGTGCCATGCAGTGCCCACCATGTCATGTGCAGTTCCCACCATGTCATGTGCTGTGCCCAGCATGTAGTGTGCTGTGCCCACTGTGTAATGTGCTGTTCAGCAGTGCCCACTATGTCATGTGCAGTTCCTAGCATGTAATGTGCAGTTGCATTGCCCACCATGAAATGTGCTATGCCATTCAGTGCCCACCATGTAATGCGCTGTGCCCACCAAATAATGTGCTGTGCCATGCAGTGCCCACCATGTAAATTGCTGTGCCGTGCCCACCATGTCATGTGTTGCGCCATGTAATGTGCTGTACCCACCATGGCATGTGCGGTGCAGTCCCCACAAGGAATGTGCTGTGCAGGGCTCACCATGTCATGTGCGGTGCCCACCATTTAATGTGGTGCGCTCACAATGTAATGTGCTGTGTCGTGCAGTGCCCACCAATGTGCCCAATGGAATGATGGAATGTGGTGTGCAGGGCTCACCATGTCATGTGCAGTGTCCACCATTTAATGTGCTGTGCTCACAATGTAATGTGCTGCGCTGTGTTGTGCAGTGCCCACCATGTCATGTGCTGTGCAGTGCCCACCATGCCATGTGCAGTACCCACCATATAATATGCTGTGCCCACCATATAATGTGCTGTGCAGTGCCCACTTGTAATGGGCAGTGCCCACCATGTAATGTGTTCAGCTGTGCCTGCCATGTGCTGTGCCCACCGTGTGCATATGCTGTGCCCACCATGCAATGTGCGGTGTTGTGCAGTACCAACCATATAATGTACTGTGCCTACCTTGTAATGTGCTGTATTGGGCAGTGCCAACCGTGTAATGTGCTGTGCCCGCCATGTAATGTGCTATGCTTTGCCCACCATTAAATGTGCTGTATCCATGTATCCGCCATGTAATGTGTTGTGCCAATCATGCAATGTACTGTGCTATTCCCCCCCTCGTGTAATGTACTATGCTGTGCCCCCCACAGACTCACCCCCCCACTCTCACCCCTCCCTCTCTCTCTCTTCCACCCCCTCTCTCACCCCCTTCATCCCTCATTCTTTCTCTCTCGCCTCCTTCAACCCCTCTTTCCTACCACCCTCTCTCTTTCACCCCCTCTCTATTCCCCTTTTTCTCACCCTCTCTCTGTCTCTCTCTCGTCCCCTCTCTCTCACCCCCTTCTCTCTCATTTACTACCTCTCTTTCCCCCTCCCTCTCAACCCCCTATCTCGCGATTACCCCCCACCCTCTCTCTCACACACCCCTCTCTCTCTCTTTAAATTTCATAAAAATTGTTTGCGTTTTAATTTAAATTTATTCATAAAAAGGCCCACCAAAATCCTTAGCACCAGGCCCATGATGCTCCTAATCTGGCCCTGCATATTTGACAGAACCCAAAAGCTATATCAGGAGGGAAGTCCAAGGGCGTGAAGTTCTTTTTTTAAAAATTGCCATTTCTAGTTAAAGTTTTGGAATTCAGCTACAGAAAGTTTTTATCTATGACCCAGGGCTGCACAATTCCAGGTTGCCAGGTCAACGTAGCAACTGGGTCATTGAGAGCAGAGCAGGAAAAAGGATAGTTCCAAGACTTGCAATGCCAGGATAGTGGCACTATAGTATTGCCTGACAGACACTAGGTGGAGCAGTGGATCCTCCCTGTTGCAAAGAAAAGAAGAAAAAAAAAAAAAAAAAAAAAAAAAAAAAAAAAAGGGATCAAAAGCCAGCAAGTAGATGCAATTAGTGGGACTAGAGGCATAGAGTGCAAGTCAGGGCATCACTAGGCAATCTGCAGTCTCTTAGCCCTGTTTCACACCAGTGCAGCATTTCAAATCGCACTTCAGCGCAATTTCAAATTCAGATGCAGATCAGTGCAATTTGGACTTCTGATTTCACTGCGTTTTGCAACAAATTCAATGCAAGTTGCAATGAAATCCTAAAAAAGAAGAGCAAGAGCCTTTTTCATAGTTGATGTGACTTGTCACAACGATTTGAACAGTTCAATTGCTGGCAATGGGGTGCAATTCGTCATACGATTTTGAACTGTTAAATCGCATGACAAATCACATTGGTGTGAAACATGGCTTAGGAAGTGATCTATAATCTGCAGGTGTATCCTACATTTCTTTTTGGAAGTGCTAAACAAAAAAAAAAAAAACCCACAACAAGAAAACCACGGGTTATGTGTTAAAGTGACACTAAATGATATCCTTATTCAAAAAAAGAATCCATACACATCCACTACTAAACTCGGCTTTCAGGGGTTATACCGGGATGATTCCCGCAGCTGCAGGCATCATCCTAGTACCGTTTTTTACAGCAGGCAATCGGCTACCCAAGTATAACAACCGATGCGGCTAAAAGCCGCTCGGCTGTTATACCGGAGGAGTGGGAGGGGACGTCCCCCCCCCCCGCCGCCTCCTGCCGCTCTTACCGGCCCGGTGACCAATCGGCTGCCTCCGGCGGCTGGAACGAAGCCGTGAGTGGCTTTTTTCCAGCCTCCTAATCATAAACGCGGAAGCGACGTCATGACGTCACTTCCCGTTTACTCGGCTGCCAATGGCGCCGGTTTTAAAAAAAAAATACACAGTATTCAGAATCGCCGTTTTTCGGCGATCTGAATACTTTGAAATGCAAAGGAGGGATTGGGGGTCTTTTAGACCCCCGATCCCTCCATAAAGAGTACCTGTCACCACCTATTACTGTCACAAGGGATGTTTACATTCCTTGTGACAGCAATAAAAAAGTCAACCATTTATTTTTTAAATTTTAAAGCGCCCCTGTCCCCGCGAGCTCGCCCAGCAAAGAAAATGCATACGGAAGTCGCTCCCGCATATGTAAACGGTGTTCAAATCACACATGTGAGGTAGCGCCGCAATCGTCAGAGCGAGAGCAATAATTCTAGCACTAGACCTCCTCTGTAACTCTAACCTGGTAACCGTAAAAAAAAAAAAAAAATTTTAAGCATCGCCTATGGAAATTCTTAGGTACCGTAGTTTGTCGCCATTCCACGAGTGCGTGCAATTATAAAGTGTGACATGTTTGGTATCTATTTACTCGGTGTAACATCATCTTTCACATTATACAAAAAATTGGGGTAACTTTACTGTTTGGATTTTTGAAAATTCATGAAAGTGTCCCTTTTCCCAAAAATTTGCGTTTAAAACACCGCTGCACGAATACCGTGTGATATAAAATATTGCAACAATCTCCATTTTATTCTCTAGATTCTCTGCTAAAAAAAATATTATATTTATATATATATATATATATATATATATATATATATATATATATATATATATATATATATATATATATATATATATATATATATATATATATATATATATATATATATAAATAAATAATGTTTGGGGGTTCTAAGTAATTTTATAGCAAAAAATACGGATTTTAACTTGTAAACACCAAATTTCAAAAATAGGCTTAGTCATGAAAGGGTTAAATTGCTTCTTAGAGCTGGTTTACACAAGCTTTTCCCCATGAAGTGCGATCTTCAGTGAACAGAGGGCATTTGCTGGCAGTGACAAAGCATTTAAACCCTGAAACGCTGCACCACCGTGCCATAACCATGAGCGCTGCACATGGTTGTAGAATGGTGATGGGAAGATAATATTTTCCACGATGCAAAGCATCATGGCCGTAGCATGTTTACGTCCCATGTGTTGCCTTTGCAGCTTAAAGCGGATTTCCACCCTGAAAAATGTTTTTTTGCATATTCACAGACCTATAACAGTATTAAATATCTGGGGGGAAATTTTTATTTTATACTTACCAGAAACGCCCTGTTGCTATGTTGTGGCTCCCAATCTGTCACTTCCTGGTCAGCGGCGCTCCTCGTCACTTCCTCCCTCGCCTGTGCTCCTGGGGAGTCATCATTTCTAGGGCTGCAACTAACGATTATTTTCATAATCGATTAATTGTAACAATAATTGGCCAACTAATCGGTTAATGACTTTAAAAAAAAATTGTGGTGTATAATTTAGTTAATATGTACAGTTTTTTTAAAAAAAGGCAATTTATGCTTAAATATCTTTATGCATTGGTAAATATAAATAAACTACTATATGGTTAGGGAGCAAAATCTCTAATCCACTCTGAGAATAACAGAGTATACTGTATATACAATTAGAGGAGATATATACTGCATATACTATTAGAGGAGATATACTGAATATTGGTGGTGCAACAGATCTTCACCGATCCGTGACCCGAACGGGTCAACCTGTTCGGATCGGCACACCACGTGATCCGCGGAGCGCTCCGCTGCCTCGGCCTTAGGAAAGGCCACGGCTGTGGCCTAGCTCTGAAGCGGCGGCCATCTTGGTACACCCGGCGGTGGCGGTGAGCTGCGCGCTGTCGTCCTCACCCCTCTGGCTGGTGTACCGACATATTCGGTGACCCATCGCAGTTTGCTACGGAAGTGACATCCCGTCGCCACCATCTTGCTACACCCCACACTCGTCCACAGTAAGGATACACCAAGAAGGGGGAAAGCAGACATGTTGTTACACCGACCGGAGTTTTGCATTTTACACATATTTATAACAGTAAAGTCAGTTTATATAGTGAAATACAGGACTTACAACTCCGTCTGACTACTTAGATCTTGAATTTTAAAAGGAACGTCAGCCCTGCTCATCTAACAGGTTTGCTAATCTGACAGAAGTTCGCCGCTTTTAAAATTCAACATCTAAGCAGTCAGACGGAGTCATTCAGCGAATGTACAAAGATTTTTCAGCTTAATATTCTCGTCTGAAAATTGATCCGTGAGGTCAGCATAAGGCTCGGTTCACACTTATGCAGTTTGCTTTTGATCCGTTTCTGCAGTGCGTTTTAATTTTTTGCGTACGTGATTTTGCTGAGATTTGCATTTTTGCTTTTTTTTGGGCCAATTTGTTGTTGGACAGATTAAAAAACACAAATTGCTGCAAAAACGCATTACATGCTTTTCTGCAGCTTCTCCGTTGAAGTATATTGAACCAAAAAAGCACCGTTTTGCGCAAAAAAAAAAAGTCCGACCCTTTCCAAATGCGCAGCGACTGAAAAAAGCATAGATGTGAACGTGTCCCATAGGAAACTATGTAAATTAACTGTAGTGCGTTTCTGCAAAAAGCACCAAAAAACACACAGATGTGAACCAGGTCTAAGACGTTTAGTAACATAATGGGGTTAAAAAAACTAAAGTTAGCCCTTTATAGTACGAAAAAAAGGAGATAATTGCATTCTGTAAAGGGTTCATTTTTTTACCGTAGAACTGTGAAAGTAATATTTACAGTAGCGATTATTTGCTCTTTTTGTACTATAAAAAGAGCTAATTTTAGTTTTTTTTAACCCCATTATGTTACTGGCCGATTAATCGATTATGAAAATAGTAATCGATTAATTTCATAATCGATTGGTTGTCGATTAGTTGATTTAAGGCGGTTGCCATAACAATGGGGTGGGACCTCCCCATTGTAACTATGTAACATTCCTCTGTTGCCACCCGTTATGGAAACTTTCTAAACAACTTTCTAAATGGTGCTACGGCCACCGGAGCATTGCGCTTGTGCGATATCGAGAGGTGCATGTTGGTTACCCAGCATGCACCTCTCCATCAGTAATCCTGGAAGAGGTTGCAATTGCGCTTCACATGCCCACAATCATCATGGCAACGGCCAGAAGAGGATTTACTAAATAGTAAGTATAAAATAAAGATAAAATTCACATCCACTAGCAAACATATATAAACGTTATTTGTGTTATTAATGCATTAGGATTGGATGCCTGAAAATAAATAAATAAAACTGTGGCCGGAACTCCGCTTTAGCTGACCAGCCACCGTCATTATACTGCGGCAGGTCTTTTGGGCAAATCGCCGTGGGCATACGCCAGGCACGCAGCCACCTAGGGGGCCCACATGTACCCGGGGTGTTTTGATTTGCTTCAGAAGCAAAATCAATCTCTGGCCTGGACCTGGTGATCGGTTCTAGCGAATGAGAGACTGTTCTCTGCCTGCAAGTGTAAACACAGGCAGAGGAAATTATGTCATCTCCCCTGGTGGAACTCTTTTTGGTTCAAGAGAGGATAGAGGACATCTAACCGTGAGTTGCACAACACTACACTAACACCAGTACAGGTACACTTGTCGCCCCCCGGTTAACCCCTTCTCTCCCCGTCACTGTGTCACCAATTGCAGTTTTCATATTTTTCACTGATCACTGCATTGGTGTCATTTGTGACACCAATAAGTGTTAGGGCAGTTAGTAGTAGGCCCCGGTAGGTCTAGGGTACTCACCTAAACAAGGTTTAATCCCTTGATGGCCCCCCAGTTAACCCTTTCACCCCTGTCACCAATATAGTGTATAGATCTTTATTCTGAACACAGCATTAGTGTGACGGGTTAGCCAGTTAGTTGGTTAGTTTCACCATCAGTCTTTTATAGTGTCAGGGCTCCTGCCATATATTACCTGATAAAGGTTTAACCCCCCGATCGCCCGGAGGGTGACATCAGTGTCAGCTCCAGGCAGCGTCAGATTAGTGCTAGCAGCGCTAACACCCACGCACGCACCATACACCTTCCTTAGTAGTATAGTGTCTGAACGGATCTATATCTCTGATCGGAGCAGAACTATATTAGCATCCCCTGTAGTTTAGGGTTCCCAAAAATGCAGCGTTAGCGGGATCAGCCCAGATACCTGCTAGCACCTGCCTTTAGCCCCTCCGCCTACCCTAGGCAAGCGCAGTAGCAATCAATCACTGTCACTTACAAAACACATAACTGCAACGTTCGCAGAGTCAGGCCTGATCCCTGCGAACGCCAACAGTTTTTTGGTAGCGATTGAAGCAGGCTCTGACAATCAGGTGCTCTTTTTGCCTGTGAGTCTCAATAGTTGTACCAGTACATTTAGAGGCCACAATGTCCAATCGAACGTATACTAGTGAAGAGGCCTACACGTTTGAGCATGACAGATGAGAGTGAAGAGGAAGTCACCCATCTGTCAGATTCAGGCTCAGAATACAAACCAGTAGGCAGCAGCGGCACCCTGACAGATGGCTCTGATGATGGAGTAGTGGTCCCTGCCAAGGTCAAGCGTACCCGAACCCATTCTTCTTCCGTTGTGGAGGTGCAAGAACCACAGGGCTCTCAAATGGAGCAGAGAGCCATTACTTGTGCCGCTCAGCCTTCTGATGAACTGGCAAGCACCCCGGACCTAGTACACTCTGGTCGTGGTCAAATCAGCACTGCAGTATCACGTGGCGAGTCCCATAAGTGCAGTTCAAACTGGTGCGGTGGCTAGCACAGGTAGTGTCCCACAGCCACCAAGAAAACAAACACAGGCCCGTCGAGCCCACAGTGCCCTTCCTGCTGCATGTGCCCACCACTTCTGCGGCACCCTTACTTCCCCCATTCACTGGCCAACCCGTAATTCAGGTGGAAACAGTTGATTTTACGTCACTTGATTTTTATTCGTTGTTTTTCACTGAAGATCTCTATAGATCTATTGTGGACCAAAGCAATATGTATGCTGGTCAATTCATCGCCACTAATCCTCAGTTGACCCTTGCCAGAGATTGGAAACCTATTACGGTTTCCAAATTTAAGACCTTTCTTAGCCTATCCCTCCTCATGGGCATAACACTAAAGAGTGAGTTGAGGTCATATTGGTCCACTGACCCAATTTACCATATGCCCATGTTCTCTACATCCATGACCAGGGCTAGATACAAGCAGATCTTGCAGTCCATGCACTTCAAATCCAGGGTCACCCCGAGGACGACAGAGTTCA
This sequence comes from Aquarana catesbeiana, assembly GCF_042186555.1. Taxonomy (NCBI): domain Eukaryota; kingdom Metazoa; phylum Chordata; class Amphibia; order Anura; family Ranidae; genus Aquarana; species Aquarana catesbeiana. The sequence goes on along the minus strand of NC_133328.1, from coordinate 244,404,620 downwards.
TTGTCATTGATAGGCTCTACAAAATTCAGCCCCTCGTAAACCACTTTAACCAACAGTTTGCAGCCTTGTTTACTCACAATCAAGTTGTCTGCGTTGATGAGTCCCTGATTTTTCTGGCCGCTTGTCTTTCAAACAGTATCTTCCCAGCAAGCGTGCCAGATATGGGGTCAAGATGTATAAGCTCTGTGACAGGGCAACAGGCTTTACATATAGACTACATAGGGAGCGCTGGTAAGATTGTGTGGGACTTGGTGTAACTCTTATTAGGAAAGGAGTACCACTTGTACGTGGACAATTATTACACAAGCGTGCCACTTTAGTCACCTTTTTGATTGTGGAATTGGCGCATGTGGCACCGTGCAATCTATTCGCCAGGGCTTACCCCAGTGGCTTGTAGATTCCCATCTTAGGCTGGGGGAGAGAGCCTGCTTTAGATGTAATTATTTGCTCGCAGTAAAGTGGAGGGATTCACTAAATGTTTTTGTTCTGTCCTCCCTTCATGCAGATACAACAGTCCAAATTCCAACGGTGACTGGTGTTGTGGAGAAACCCCTCAGTGTCCACGAATACAACCTTAATACAACCTTAATCCGTGGTACCCCTACCCAATGAAGCCCCAAAAGAAGATGTCGTGTCTGTAGGAAATGCAGATACAGGCTTGACACCCGCTTTTATTGTCCCTCCTGTCCTGACCAACCTGGTCTCTGTATCAGTGACGGTTTCCAATGCTACCATATACTAGTGGAGTATTAACGTAGGTTACAGAACACACTTTCCCAGGGTCTCCAAAGATCGCATTTTTAGAGACCCGAACCTGGAACCTTTACAGTTACAAAAAAAAATATTTTTATATATATATATATATATATATATATATATATATATATATATATATATATATATATATATATATATATATATATATATATAAAATCTCTGTTGTTCTGCTCTGTTTTACTGTATTTTATGCTTAACTGCAATGTTTTATTGTTACTATGTTTTATCATGTTTGCTTTGCAGGTATGTAATTCTTTTATGCTTTACTGTTTACTGTGTTTTGTTGTTAACCATCATTTTCTTTGTAGGTACGCCATTCAGTTGCAGCACTGATTTAGCTATCTTGACAGCAACAGCGTTTGCTTTCACAATACGTAAATCAGCGACTCCAACAATGTAGGAGGTGATTTCATCACCACAGATGAAAATAAAGAGCATAAAAGGAGCATATATGCCGAAGCATGGGGGCAGGGGTGGAGGGACGATATGCCCCTAACATTAGGGGCGGATTACCCCCCATGCTTCGACATATTTTTTTCCTCTTTTTTTGGCACAGATTGCAATAAAAAAAAAAGTTGTTTTATTGATACCATTGTTTGCTTTTCAGGTACACCATTCAGCTGTAGAACAGATTTATCTTGACAGCAACAGCGTTTGCTCTCACAATACGCAAATCAAAAAAAAAAAAAAAAAAAGAAAAAAAGAGAGAACGGTGCATGTATGCCTATCATTAAAAGTAGGTGGATGCAGGGTGGTATTTTAAATGGTAGGCATACCCACCGATCAATCTTTTTTTCGTTCATCCTCAGGCTGCATGAAGAAAAAAAAAAAAAAAAAAAGAACATTACAACATATGCCCAACAAGGACCAGCAACGTATTGGTATGTTGCTGGAGTTTGAGTGGTTATACCAGAATGAAGCCTGCAGGTTTTGGCATCATCTTGGCATCGTTCTTTTCAGCCAGTGGTCAGCTTTCATGTAAAAGCAATCCTAGTTAATTAGCCTTTAGACTACTTTTACAAGCAGTGAGAGGGAACGTCCCTCCCACCGTCTTCCATAGTTTTCCCTGGTGGGACAGGAGAGCCCGAGAACCTGAGAAAGAAGCCGGTGGTTCCACAAGCTAACCATAGGGCTGTTCGAAGACCAGAATAGCTCCAATCATCTCTATGGCCTAAGAAACCGGAAGCTATGAGCATTTTATGACTTTGGTTTTGCTGGATATAAACAGCGCCATTGGGAAAGCATCACACCGATCTTGGTGTGGTCAGACGCTCTGAGGGTAGGAGAGATCTAGAGTCTAATAGACCCATTTTTTTTTTTTTAGAGATAAAAAAAAAAAAAAAAAAAAAAAAAAAAAAAAGCACCCGTGCTTGTGCGCAAAGGCGAATGCAAGCCTCGGTCTCGTGTCATATGTAAACAGCAATTGCACCACCATGCATGTGAGGTATCACCGCAAACGTCAGATCGAGGACAGTAATTTTAGCATTAGACCTCCTCTGTAAATCTAAAGTGGTAACCTGTAAAGGCTTTTAAAAATGTATGTAGTTTGTCGCCGTTGCACGGTTGAGTGCGATTTTAAAGCATGTTGTGTTTGGCATCTATGTACTCGGCATTAGATCATCTTTTATATATTTTACCAAACATTTGAGCAATATAGTGTTTTAGTGCATAAAAATTAAAAAAAAAAAAGTGTTTTTTTCCCCAAAGAAAAATCGCTGTGCAAATATAATGTTTGGGGGCGCAAAGTAACTTTCTAGCAAAAAAAAAAATTTCATGTAAAACAAAAAAAAAAAAAAAAAAAAGTGTCGGAAAGGGCTTCGTCTTCAATTGGTTAGAAGAGTGGGTGATGTGTGGCATAAGCTTCTAATGTTCAAAACCCTCCCAAATGACCCCATTTTGGAAAGTAGACACCCTAAGAGAGGCATGTTGAGTCCATGAAATATTATATATTTTGCCACGTTTCGGGAAAATACATACACGAAGTTGTCACTAAATGAAGTAGCAGAACGTATTTTGGGGGGGGGGCAATTTCACATATGCCCATAACATGTTTGAGCAATATATAATTTCAGTGACAACTTTGCGTACATTTTTTTTTTTGTCATTTTTCAATCACTTGTGACAACCAAAAAAAAAAAAAAATATTTCCAAAGGACCCTACTTCCAAAAAAAGGGTCATGGGGGGACTAAAATTGCGGTTTTTTGTGTATTTTTTTTTTTTTTTTTTTACCACAAAAAAGTAGAAAATATAATTTTTTTCTTAATAAAATAAAAAACGTAGAGGTGATCAAATACCACCAAAAGGCTCTATTTGTGGGAAAAAAGGACACATTTTGTTTTGGTACAGCATTGCATGACCGCTCAATTACCAGGTAAAGCAGCCCAGTGCCAAAATTGTAAAAAGTGCTCTGGTCAGGAAGGGGGCAAATCCTTCCGGGGCTGAAGTGGTTAAGAGGGAGTGGTAAAAATGTGCTTCAACTACACATTTTTATCCCCCCCATACAGCAAGTGAAACCATAGCCTTACTGTATTTTTCTGCCTCCTTGTAACGTTCGTCATGAGCTCCCGGACCTCTCCCCCCCCCCTTTCTTTTTTTGTTAGTTGCAGTCAAGTGTACTGCTCTATGCACACTAGACATTGCATGGTCCATGGTCATTAGTCCATATTTGGAGTAAGCACAACACGATGGCTACATTTCTAAATACAGTGGGACCCTGGAGAACAAAGGTAGTCACCCTTTTGACATGAATTTAGATCACAGCAGCAAAAATAAATAAGTAATAAAATTATTTTGGAGGAAGCAGAGAGAGATAAAAAGGTACATTTTTGAGCTAAGAATACATACTTCTCATTAGAGGACAAGGGGGCACTCTTAAAGTGATTGTAAAACTTCAAGTTTTTGTTTTAAATAACAAACTTGTCATACTTACCTCCACTGTGCAGTTCATTTTGCACAGAGTGGCCCCGATCATCCTCTTCTGGGGTCCCCCGGTGGTGATGGGGGGGGGGGGGTTTTACCTTGCAGGCACGTTCCCGAGTCCAGCATTTGCGTCCATAGACGCAGAATGCTAGGACTCGCCCCCCCCCCAATCATTGTATTTGGGAGCCAATGGCTGCGCTGCTATCACTCTATCCAATCAAGAGCCGAGAACCACGGATAGAGGAAGCGAGCGTCTCCGCTGTGGGAAATTCCAGGGCTCAGGTAAGTAAAATGGTGGGGGCTAAGGGGCCGGTCACTGCCAGGTGTTTTTTCATCTTAATGCATAGGATGTATTAAGGTGAAAAAAAACAAGGGTTTACAACCCCTTTAATGTCTGAAGGAAAAGAGATTTAACCTCCACACGTAGAAAGTCTTCATCAGGGTAAGAAATGTGAAAACGTGGAATAGACTCCCTTTAAGAACTAGTTCTTGAGGAAGTCTGTGGTACTTTTTTGTACTATAGTGCATCACACCTGCCCTGCCTTTTTGGATATGCTTATCCCTCAAACAATAAAAAAGCCCAATTAAAAATGGACATAAAAGGGAACAGTTCCAGCTTTTTCTAACTGTTGCAGCACACTTGAAAGGAAACATCTGCATAAATATGATGTTAGTGGAAGCTGGCACTGGAGAGTCTCCAAATACTGTAGAAGTCATGTACACCACGTGGTTAAGCTGAGACACTCACCCATTACCGAGTTGTGCCAAATGCTATAAGGAGTAGGGGTATAAGGTAATCCCCAAAAATAATAATTAGCAAGTGGCTGAGTCCTTGGAAGAGCTACATTGAGAAAATGTTCCCACATAATGCATAGGTGTGACGGGGACCTAAAAATACATCTCCTGGTCCAAAGAACATCACTAAAAAATTATCTTACACAGAACACCATTCATAAGCAATAAAATGAAAGAAAAGGACAAAGATAACTTCAGCAAATTTCTTTGAGGGCTATGCTTTAGATTTATGGCACCAAAATGCAAAACAGTTGAAAATTCCATGCTCTTCCAAGTATCCCATTAACCACTTCAGCCCCGGACCATTTGGCAGCTCAATGACTGGAGGACTTTTTACAATTTGGCACTGCGCTGCTTTAACTGGTAATTGCGTGGTCATGCAATGTTGTACCCAAATGAAATTTGCATTCTTTTTTCCCACAAATAGAGCTTTCTTTTGATGGTATTTGATTGCCTCTACGATTTTTATTTTTTGCGATATAAAAAAAGAAAATTTTGAAAAAAAAAAAAAAAAAAAAAAAAAAAAAAAAGATATTTTCTACTTTTTGTTATAAGAAAAATCCAATAAACTCAATTTTAGTCATACATTTATGCCAAAAATGTATTCAGCCACATGTCTTTGGTAAAAAAAAAAAAAAAAAAAAAAAAAGTCAATAAGCGTATATTTATTGGTCTGCGCAAAAGTTATAGCGTTTACAAACTAGGGTACATTTTACGCAGCTTATGACTGCCCATCTCATTTCTTGAGGTGCTAAAATGGCAAGGCAATACACCCCCCCCCCCCCCCCCCAATGACCCCATTTTGGAAAGTAGACACCCTAAGGAAATTGCTAAGAAGCATGTTGAGCCCATTGAATATTTTATTTTTTTGTCCCAAGTGACTGAATAACAAAAAAAAAAAAAAAAAAAAAAATTTTTTTTTTTTTTTAACAAAAAGTTGTAACTAAATGATATATTGCTCAATGCCATGGGCATATGTGGAATTACAGTTTTACTGAGAGGCATGTTTTATATTTTGCCATTTTCTTATCAAAAATATGTGTGAATAGAGGCCCTGACCCTGTTCTTCTGGGGATACTGGTATCACGACCATCTGGTGCCTCAGATCCTTTAAAAGGTTCTTCATAGCCAGGGCCTTTGTTAGATCCCTTGGTAAAATCCAAAAACTATCCTGTAACCTTGGGACAGCATGTCTAAAACATATTGATTTTCTGTCATGCTGGCCCAAAGGGGAAGGAAACTTTGAAGCCTTCCCCCCACTGGGACGCACAAGTCATTGCGTTTTACCGAAGGCTGGAGGATGGAAAAGGACATTTCCTTTTCCCTTCCCCTTCTGCGATGCCCAATTTTTCCTTTTCTCCTGGGGTTTGGATGTTCTTGAGCCCTTTGGGAACGAAAAAAAAAAACCTTTAACTGGCTGTTTTTTCTTTTTGCTAGGGAAAGACTTCTTTTTATCAGCTGTTCTATCTAGAACTGCATCTAAGTCAGGACCAAAAAGCAAGTCTCCCAGGAACGGTATCCCACACAGCTAATTTTTGGATGCCGCGTCCCCCAGCCACATTTTTAACCACAGAGCCCTTCTGGCTGAGTTAGCTAAAGCTGCAGATCTAGCTGTCATTTTAATTGATTCCGCTGAGGCATCAGAAATAAAGGCAACAGCGGCTGACAGAGTCGAGAATGAATATAACATTTCTTGTTTTGGTGAGTCTGCTGAAATATGGGCCTTAAGTTGATCTAACCAGAACTCCATATTCCTGGATACCACAGTAGTTGCCATAGCAGGTTTAAGATTTCCCATGACGGATTGCCAAGCCCTTTTAAGTAGCTGATCCATCCTTTTGTCCATGGGATCTCTTAACACCCCCATGTCCTCGAATGCCAAATCTGTTGACCTCGAGACTTGGGAAAATGCGGCATCTAGTTTGGAGCTTTTGTTCCAAACCGCCGCTGGATCTTCATCAAAAGGGAAACGCCTTTTTAAGGCTTTAGGAAAGAAAGGTTTTCTCTCTGGCTCTGTCCACTCCTTTTTAATAGTCTCAGAAATAACCGAGTCTACTGGGAAATTGCGATTTTTGTGTTTGCTGAGCCCTGCATACATTTTGTCATGCAGAGATGACTCTTTTCTTTCCTCTTCCAGACCCAGCGTGGTATAGATTTATTTTAACAGGCCATCTACCTGTTCTAAAGACAACTTAAATTTTGAAGGTAAAATTTTCTCCTTCCTCCCCCTCATCAGATTCCTCTGCAGACTGGGAGGGGGGGGGGGGGTGTTCCTCTGGGGTAGGAGATGCCTGAGTCACCACCGTCGGGATTACAAGTGAGCCCTGAGAGGACTGTGAGGTAGTTGGCTGACTCGGGATGGGTTTATTAGAGAAAAGAGCGAAATGATTGAATAGTCGCATCAAGTTCTTTAACAAGTCGCTGCAAGCAGAAGAAGCTTCTTTAACTAGCGAATCAATACAGGCTTGACATAAAGTCCTCTTCCATCCTTCAGGTAGGTTTAGCTTTACATGAAGGTCATTTCCTTTTTGCCACTGGATCAGCACTCTTGGCCTGCCACGAGACAAAAAGAGACCATCTGTCCTTCTCTTTAATGACGCTCACCACAGGTGCACAGTGAGAACTAAAGCTGCCTCATGTGCCCAGACAGGCCGAGAGAGAGAGAAGAGAGAGAAGAGAGAGAAGAGAGAGAAGAGAGAGAAGAGAGAGAAGAGAGAGAAGAGAGAGAAGAGAGAGAAGAGAGAGAAGAGAGAGAAGAGAGAGAAGAGAGAGACTTGCTGTGTGTGCTATGTGACTGAAACCACCGGTTCCGGACTCCAATAGCGCCAGTCCGGAACTGCTAAATAAGCACCAGCCCTGTTCCTCCCCTTTTCCTCTGCGATTTCCGGTGGAAACGGCGCCGTACGCCTGCTCCACCCCCTTCCCGGATGCCTCACTTCCGGCGGATGAAGCCCCGCTGCCATTCCCAAGATGGCGGCGGCGAAAATAAGCAAGAAACAAACTGAGAGGCAACCGCCTGCCTTGTCCGCGCCTAGGAGTGATGCCCACGACAGTCTGACTCAACCTGAGCCCATATGAAGAGGAAGAGGGCGCCCAGCCAGCAGCACCTAACAATAGCCGTGGATGGGAGGAACAGCTCTCATGAGGCAAGTAAAAAACAAACATTTGGCTTTAACCTTCCTATGTGAAAAACACAGGAAACCTGAGCTCCCAGGACAGCACCTGAGAGCCCTGACTTCCCCACGAAGTGTTCCCTCCGGAGGAAACACAAAAACTGACAATGTGTGGAAAGGAGCCTCCTTTTAAAGTTTGGTGGAAGAGGCGTTTCCTGTTTGCCAGGGGAGGAGTCACTCTCTCAAGTGCTGTCCTGAAAGACGTTAAAGGGAAAACAAAGATTGTTCTACATTATGGTTTACGGGAAGGCTACAAAAAGTTATCACAGAGATATAAGCTGTCAGTGTCCACTGTGAGGAACAGTGAGGAAATGGAAGACCACAGGCACAGTTCTTGTTAAGGCCAGAAGTGGCAGGCTACATAAAATATTGGAGAGGCAAAGGCGAAGGATGGTGAGAACGGTCAAAAACAGTCCATGGACCACCTCCAAAGACCTACAACATCAACTTGCTGCAGATGGTGTCACTATGCATCCTTCAACAATTCAGCGCACTTTGCACAAGGAGAAGCTGTATGGGAGGGTGATGCGAAAGAAGCCTTTTCTGCACACACGCCACAGAGTCGCTTGAGGTATGCAAACGCACATTTGGACAAGCCAGCTTCATTTTGGAATAAGGTGCTGTGGACTGATGAAACAAAGATTGAGTTATTTGGTCATAACAAGGGGCGTTATGCATGGCGGCAAAAGAACACAGCATTTCAAGAAAAACACTTGCTACCCACAGTAAAATTTGGTGGAGGTTCCATCATGCTGTAGGGCTTTGTGGCCAGTGCCGGTACTGGGAATCTGGTTAAAGTTGAGGGTCGCATGGATTCCACTCAATATCAGCAGATTCTTGAGAATAATGTTGAGGAATCAGTCACAAAGTTGAAGTTACGCCGGGGCTGGATATTTCAACAATACAATGACCCAAAACACTGTTAAAAATCTACTCAGGCATTTATGCAGAGGAACAAGTACAATGTTCTGGAATGGCCATCCCAGTCCCCAGACCTGAATATCATTGAACATCTGTGGGGTGATTTGAAGCGGGCTGTCCATGCTCGGCAACCATCAAACCTAACTGAACTGGAGATGTTTTGTAAGGAGGAATGGTCCAAAATACATTCATCCAGAATCCAGACACTCATTACAGGTTATAGGAAGTGTCTAGAGGCTGTTATTTCTGCTAAAGAAGGCTCTACTAAATATTGATGTGATTCTTCTGTTGGGGTGCCCAAATTTATGCACCTGTGTAATTTCGTTTTGATGCATAGTGTGCATTTTCTGTTAATCCAATAAACCTCATTTCACTACTGAAATATTACTGTGTCCTTCAGTTATTTGATAGATCAAAATGAAATTGCTGATCCAAACACCCAAATATTTATAAATGACAATCATGGAAATTGTCAGGGGTTCCTAAACTTTTGCATACGACTGTAAATAAATCCGCGCTGCAACTGAATGGCGTACCTGCTAAGCAAATGATGGTTAAAAATAAAACAAAAGCAACATTACAGTGTAACAGTAAGACATACCATACCTGCAAAGCAAATACAAACAAAAAAAAAAAAAAAAAAAAAACAACATAGTAAAAAATAAAACCGAGAACGATAGATATAGAACAATAGTGAGCGGACAGTAGAGAGCGAACATAAGAGAGAACAATAGAGAAGAAAAATACAACCACAACTATTTTTGGCTTTTTTAATTTTTGTGTGTGTGTGTGTGTGTGTGTGTGTGTGTGTGTGTGTGTGTGTGTGTGTGTGTGTGTGTGTGGTTTGTTTTTGTTTTTTTTTCCACTCTTATAAAAACTAAAAAAAAAAAAAAAAACAAACACTATACACTGAACGTTGCAGATTAGGGTCTCTCAAAATGTGATGACCATCACATCTTTCGAGCCCCCGAAACCCTGTGTACATGTGCCTGTGACTGTGTGGTGCTGTACCCTACGCTAATACTCAACTAGTGTGTGATAGCAAAACTGTCCCCAATGCAAAGACCAGGTTTGTCAGGACAGGAAAGACCATAAAAGTGGGTGTCACGCCTAAATCTGCGCTTTCTACAGACACATCTTCTTTGGGGTGTTCTTTGGGTAGGGGTACCAGAAAGGACATGCGGAAAATACCTCTCATGCAGCCGGCTTACTGCATTTGGGTTGGGAAGTTGGGCCAGAGCACCGTCTGGAAACAGAAGAGCTCGGATGATCTCTTCCTGGAATTTAAAGCGGTAGTAAACCCGCTGGCTTTTTTTTTTTTTTCCTACACCTGCAAGGGAAAAAGGCATAATGAGCTAGTATGCATTTTTTTTACCTACAGGTAAGCCTTATTATAGGCTTACCTGTATGTAAAAGTTAAAAAAAAAAAAAAAAAAAAAAAAAAAGGTATACAACCGCTTTAAGGAAGGATCCAGTTGTCCTGAAGCTTTGTATAGCACATGAGCATTCAGCAAAGCAAATTGAAATAAGTATACAGACACTTTTTTATACCAGCATCTGGCCTTACGGGCAATTAGGCTCCATTCACACTAGCGCGTTTTTTGATGCATTTTGCATTTTGCAGAAATGCACGGGAATTTTTTAACATGGGTTCCTATGGAACATGTTCACATCAATGCTTTTTTGTTTCTCTGCATTTTTGGAAAGGGTCGGGGACTTTTTTTCATGCAAAAAGCAGCGTTTTGCATGTAATGGATTTCAATGGACAAGCATCAAAAACGCAAGTGCAGCGTTTTTGCCGTTTTTTTTTTTTTTTTTAATTTTTTTTAAATTTTTTTTTTAATTTTTTTTTTAGACTGTAAAAAAAAAACTGTTAAAAAAAAAAAAAAAAAACGCAAAACGCAAATCGCGGCAAAAACGCGGCAAAAACGCTGCTCAAAAACGTGGCAAGCATGAAAAAAAAACCTCCAAAAACGCTCAAAAGCAACATGCATAGGTGTGAATCGAGCCTTAGGTACGGCGCCAACAACTGGTCGTTGAGGTCCACCCCTCCCATATTGAAGTTATATTCGTGGACACACAGGGGTTTCTGCACAACACCAGTCACTGTAGAAATTTGGACTTTCGTGTCTGCGTGAAGGGAGGAAAGAACGAAAACATTCTTATTATCCCTCCACTTCACAGCGAGCAAATTATTACATCTCAAGCAGGCTCTCTCCCCCAGCCTAAGGTGGGAATCTACAAGCCGCTGGGGAAAGCACCGGCAATTAGATCGCACGGTGCCACATGCACCAATTTGATGATCAAACAAGTGACTAAAAAGTAGCACGCTCGTGTAATAATTGTCCACATACAAGTGGTACCCCTTTCCGAATAAGGGTGACACCAATTCCCACACAATCTTACCAGCTCTCCCTATGTAGTAAGGGCAGCTCTCCAGGTCTACAGAACTGTCTCTTCTCTCGAAAACCATAAAACTACATGTATAACCTGTGGCCCTGTCACAGAGCTGCACATCTTGACCCCGTATCTGGCACGCTTACTGGGAAGATACTGTTTGAATGACAAGTGGCCAAAAAACTTAATCAGGGACTCATCAACACAGACAACTTGATGGGGAGTAAACAAGGCTGCAAAACGTTGGTTGAAGTGGTTTATAAGGAGCCGAATTTTGTAGAGCCGATCAAATTTTGGGTCACCCCGAGGACGACAGAGTTCATTGTTGTTGAAATGCATGAACTGCTCGTATCGTGTCCTGGTCATGGAGGCAGAGAACACGGGCGTATGGTGAATTGGGTCAGTGGACAAATATGACCGCTACGCACTCTTTTTAGTTACGCCTATGAGGAGGGATAGGCCCAGAAAGGTCTTAAATTCGGAGACCGTAATTGGTCTCCAATCTCTGGCAAGGGTCAGCCAGGGATTAGCAGCGATAAATTGACCAGCCTACAAATTGCTTTGGTCCACAATAGATCTCTAGAGATCTTCGGTGAAAAACAGAATAGAAATCAAGTGACGTAAAATCAACTGTTTCCACCTGAATTCCAGGTTGGCCAGTGAATGGGGGGGGGGGGAAGTACGGGTGCTGCAGAAGTGGTAGGTTCCCAATTAGGATTGGCGAATGCAGCAGGAAGTGCATTATGGGCTTGACGGGCCTGTCTTTGTCTTCTTTTTGGTGGCAGTGGGACACTACTCGTGCTTGCCATCTCGCCAACTTGAACTGCACTTATGAGACTCGCCACGTCACCAAGTGTTACTGTAGTGCTGGATGTATGACCAGGATGTACTAGGCCGCTGGTGCTTGCCAGTTCACCAGAAGGAATAGCGGCGCTAGTACTGGCTCTCTGCTCTATACGAGGGACCTGCGGTTCTTGCACCTCAACGACAGCAGAGAAAGATGGGGGTCTGGTACACCTGACCTTGGCAGGGACCACAACTCCGTCGTCAGAGCCATCTGTCAGGGTGTTGCTGCTGTCTACAGGTTAGTATTCTGAGCCTAAATCTGACATATGAGTGACTTCCTCTTCACTATCTGTCATGCTCAGAAAAGTGTAGGCCTCTTCACTACTGTACCTTCGATTTGCCATTTTGGGCTCTACATTTATTGGTACAGTAGGGAGACTGACAGGTTAAAAAGCTCCTGATTGTTAGCGACTGATTCAAACGCTACCAAAAAAAAAAAACTGTTAGCATTCGCAGGGATAAGGCCTGACTCTGCGAACGCTGCAGTTATGCGTGTTGTGTTTTGTAAGTGACAGTGATCGATCGATACTGCACTTGGGTGGGCTGGGCTGGGCAGAGGGGCTAAACACAGGTGCTAGCAAGTATCTGGGCTGATCCCGCTAACACTGCGTTTTTGGGAACCCTAAACTGTTGGGGACTCTAGTATAGATCTGATCAGATATCGATCCGTTCAGGCACTATACTACTAAGGGAGGCGTATGGTGCGTGCGTGGGTGTTAGCGCTACTGGCACTAATCTGATGCTGCCTGGGGCGACGCAGACCCTATCTGACGCTAAAACCTAACTTTGATCACCTGCTGGGTGACTAGGGGGTTAAACCTTTATTGTGTAAAATATGGCGGGTGCCCTGATGCTATTAAAAAAAAAATCTAGCTAAACTGTGTCACCCGTGACACTTATATTGTGATCAAAGGTGATACAGGGTAATCAAGGGGTTAAACCTTTTTTGGGGGGGTCCTTAAACCTATCTGGGCCTAATACTAATTACCCTAACACTGATTAGTGTCACTAATGAACACTAGTACAGCAATCAAAAAAAAAAACAAAACAAAAAAAAAAAAAAAAAAAAAAAAAAAAAAAACAGTGACAGGTGGTGAAGGGGTTAATTGGGGGGGGGGGGGGGGTAATGGGGAGGTGAATTGTGTGCCTACGTGACCTGGTGTCAGTGTAGTGTTGGTGCACTTACTTGGATATCTTCTCTCCTCTCGGTCTGGAGCGAAAAGACTGACACGAGGAGAGATGACATCACTTCCCCTGTCAGTGTTTACAGTTACACAGACAGGGGAAGGATATCCTATGTCAGGACCGATCACCAGCTCAAAGCCAGATTTAATTTCCCTGGGCCTGGGGATTGATCAGTTCCTGATCGAATCTGATAGTCGGGGGGGGGGGCACTCGCTGTACAATGACGGCAATTCGCCAGCCTGTGCCATTCTGCCGCAGTATAACTGCGGCGGACAGTCGGCAAGCGGTTAACATCTTTGCACAATGCACAAATGTTTAGTAAAAAAAAAATCTCACATGTAGAATTTGAGGTAATGATAAAGTACACTTTCAGCTGCACAGAAATACATGGAAAATATTAGCATTTTATGAAATGGTAGTATTAAACAAAAAGATGGACAAATGCCATTACCTCCATTGAGAATTTTCTATTCTGGACTATTCCTACATCAATGTGCAGAGTAAATGTGAAAAATAATTGTTCAAAACGTGGATGACGGCCCTGAAAATAACTGTACCTCATAAACTGTGTACTCAAACCTACTTTTACTAGTTGCCAGCTTTGTGGGTGCTCAAACAGTTTACACTACATAAAATTAATGTGATGTCATTTTTTTTAATTAAAAATGATTACCCTTTTATTAAGTATTTTACACCTCAAAGCATCCATTTGCAGTTTAAATTTGCTGCCATGTGAATTTCTTTCAGGCTTTCTAGCAGTGTAAATTGAAATGACTTGTGTTTAATATGAAGTGCATTCATGCTAAATAAGAGGCTTACAAAAACAAAAATGTATTATTTTAGCTGCATGCTTCAGAATCATAAATTAGTTTTTTTATTCATTGATGGCAGGAAGAAAAAAAACTGGTCCGATTAGAAATTTTCACTAGAGCAAGACTGTCCTGCTGCATTGTCAAGAAAATACTGCTCAGGAACATTATACTGGCAATTAAAGTATATAAAAAAAAAAAAAAAAAACCCTGCACAACAGAGCATAAACAAACAAAAAAAAAAATCAAAATCAATATCAATATTTGGCTTGCCCACCATTTGTCTTTAACTACTTAAAGAGGAAGTAAACCCTGATGGGTTTTACTTCCTCTTTATTCCCCTGCAATGTAAAAGCATAATGGGCCACTAGCCCATCGCAACACCGGATCGCATACTAGCCCATGTGCCACTTACCTGTAAACGAAGCCTGCGATGTCCCCGCTGGTGGAAGCATTCGACTTTACCCCTCTTCCTTCCAGGGCCACGGACATCGGCTCTGTGACTGGCCGGAGTCATGTGTAGTCACTCCCACGCATGTGCGTGGGAGCCGACGGTCACAGCGCGATCATGCCCCTTCTATATTGCGCATGCACCTATAACATCGGCGCAAGCGTATATGGTAAATATCTCCTAAACTGTGCAGGTTTAGGAGATCTTTTCAGTACTTACTACCACTTTAAAAGGACCAAGCCTATTATTCAAACTTGATGTTTACAAGTTAAAATCAGTGTTTGTTAGAAAATTACTTAGAATCCCCAAACAATATATATATTTTTTATTTCAGACACCCTAGAGAATAAAAAAAAAAAAAAAAAAAAAAAAAAAAACTTTTCCAACAGTAAAGTTAGCCCAATTATTTTTATATTGTGAAAGATAATGTTACGCCGAGTAAACATCAGATCTCACATATACACCTACAACCCCTGGCAAAAATGATGGAATCACCAGTCCCTGAGGATGTTCCTTCAGTTGTTTATTGTTGTAGAAAAAAAAAGCAGATCACAGACATGGCCAAAAACTAAAAGGCATTTCAAATGGCAACTTTCTGGCTTTAAGAAACACTAAAAGAAATCAAGAAAAATAATTGTGCTGGCCAGTAACAGTTAGATTTATAGAACAAGCACAGGTAATAAATTATGGAATCACTCAATTCTGAGGAAAAAGATTATGGAATCACCCTGTAAATTTTCATTACAAACACTAACACCAGCATCAGATTAAATCTGCTTGTTAGTATGTAGGTAAAAAGGAGTGATCACACCTTGGAGAGCTGTTGCAACAAGTGGACTGACATGAAGCATGGCTCCAACACAAGAGATGTCAATAGAAAAAAAAAGGAGAGGATTATCAAACTCCTTAAAGAGGGTAAATCATCACGCAGTGTTGCACAAAGATGTTGGTTGTTCACAGTCGGCTGTGTCTAAAACATGGACCAAATACAAACAACATGGGAAGGTGGTTAAAGGCGAGCAGACCAAGGAAGACATCAAACGTCAAGACAGAAAACTTAAAGCAATATGCCTTGAAAACAGAAAATGTACAACAAAACAAATGAGGAACAAATGGGAGGAAACTGGAGTCAACATCTGTGACCGAACTGTCAGAAACCGCCTAAAGGAAATGGGATTTACATACAGAAAAGCTAAGAGAAAGCCATCTCTAACACCTAAACACAAAAAAACAAGGTTACAATGGGCTAAGGAAAGGCAATTGTGGACTGTGGATGATTGGATGAAAGTCATATTCAGTGATGAATCTCAAATCTGCATTGGGCAAGGTGATGATGCTGGAACTTTGGTGCCGTTCCAGTGAGATTTACGCAGACGACTGTCTGAAGAAAACATACAAATTTCCACAGTCAATTATGATATGGGGCTGCATGTCAGCCCCAGCCACTGGGGAGATGGCTGTCATTAAATCTTCAATAAATGCACAGGTTTACATTGAAATTTTGGACACTTTTCCCATCTATTGAAAGGATGTTTGGGGATAAAGAAATCATTTATCAAGATAACGCATCTTGCCATAGAGCAAAAACTGAAAAAATTCCTTGAAGAAAGACACATAAGGTCAATGTCATGGCTTGCAAACAGTCCGGATCTCAATCAAATTGAAAATCTGTGGTGGAAGTTAAAGAGAATGGTCCATGACAAGGCTCCAACCTGCAAAGATGATTTGGCAACAGCAATCAGAGGAGGCTGGAGCCAGATTGATGAAGAGTACTGTTTATCACTCATTAAGTCAATGCCTCAGAGACTGCAAGCAGTTATAAGAGCCAGAGGTGGTGCAACGAAGTACTAGTTATGTGTTGGAGTGTTATTTTGTTTGTTTTTCATGATTCCATAATTTTTTCCTCAGAGTTGAGCGATTCCATAATTTATTCCCTGTGCTTGTTCTATAAATCTAACTGTTACTGGCCACCACAATTATTTTTCTTGATTTTTTTAGTGTTTCTTAAAGCCAGAAAGTTGCCATTTGAAATACCTTTAGTTTTTGGCCATGTCTGTGATCTGCTTTTTTTTCTACAACAATAAACTGAAAGAACATCCTCGGGGACTGGTGATTCCATCATTTTTGCCACTGGTTGTATCATCATTCCGGTGAGTTTAAACCCCAGCGGGGTGTGTGGAGGATTGTGGTGAATGGTGCACTCACCAGCAAGTTCCCTTAGGTCCACTAACTAGACTCATACTTATTTTCCATCATAATTTGCAAATAAATTCTTTCAAAAATCAGACAATGCGATTGTCTGGATTTGTTTTCACATTTTTTCTCTCATAGTTGAGGTATACCTATGATGACAATTACAGGTCTCTCTCATCTTTTTAAGTGGGAGAACTTGCACAATTGGTGGCTGACTAAATATTTTTTTTGCCCCACTGTACATACACACACACACACACACACACACACACACACACACACACACACACACACACAGTGGGGATGGAAAGTATTCAGACCCCCTTAAAAATTTCACTCTGTTATATTGCAGCCATTTGCTAAATTCATATAAGTTCATTTTTTTCCTCAATGTACACACAGCACCCCATATTGACAGAAAAACACAGAATTGCTGACATTTTTGCAGATTTATTAAAAAAGAAAAACTGGTATCACATGGTCCTAAGTATTCAGACCCTTTGCTGTGACACTCATATTTAACTCAGGCTGTTCATTTCTTCTGATCATACTTGAGATGGTTCTACACCTTCATTTGAGTCCAGCTGTGTTTGATTATACTGATTGGACTTGATTAGGAAAGCCACACACCTGTCTACATAAGACCTTACAGCTCACAGTGCATGTCAGAGCAAATGAGAATCATGGAGGTCAAAGGAACTGCCTGAAGAGCTCAGAGACAGAATTGTGGCAAGGCACAGATCTGACCAAGGTCCTTAATCCTTAAATGGAAGACGTTTGGGACGACCAGAACCATTCCTAGAGCTGGCCGTCCGGCCAAACTGAGCTATCGGGGGAGAAAAGCCTTGGTGAGAGAGGTAAAGAAGAACCCAAAGATCACTGTGGCTGAGCTTCAGAGATGCAGTTGGGAGATAGGAGAAAGTTGTAGAAAGTCAACCATCACTGCAGCCCTCCACCAGTCGGGAGGTTATGGCAGAGTGGCCCGACGGAAGTCTCTCCTCAGTGCAAGACACATGAAAGCCCGCATGGAGTTTGCTAAAAAAAAAAACACCTGAAGGACTCCAAGATGGTGAGAAATAAGATTCTTTGGTCTGATGAGACCAAGATAGAACTTTTTGTTCTTAATTCTAAGCGGTATGTGTGGAGAAAACCAGGCACTGCTCATCACCTGTCCAATACAGTCCCAACAGTGAAGCATGGTGGTGGCAGCATCATGCTGCAGGGGTGTTTTTCAGCTGCAGGGACAGGACGACTGGTTGCAATCGAGGGAAAGATGAATGCGGCCAAGTACAAGGATATCCTGGATGAAAACCTTCTCCGGAGTGCTCAGGACCTCACACTGGGCCGAAGGTTTATCTTCCAACAAGACAAATGACCCTAAGCACACAGCTAAAATAACGAAGGAGTGGCTTCACAACAACTCCATGACTGTTCTTGAATGGCCCAGCCAGAGCCCTGACTTAAACCCAATTGAGCATCTTTGGAGAGACCTAAAAATGGCTGTCCACCAACATGACAGAACTGGAGAGGAGCTGCAAGGAGAAATGGCAGAGGATCCCCAAATCCAGGTGTGCAAAACTTGTTGCATCTTTCCCAAAAAGATTTATGGCTGCATTAGATCAAAAGGGTGCTTCTACTAAATACTGAGCAAAGGGTCTGAATATTTAGGACCATGTGATATTTCAGTTTTTCTTTTTAAATAAATAAATCTTTTTAAATAAATTGTGTTTTTCTGTCAATATGGGGTGCTGTGTGTACATGATGGAATGAGGAAAAAAATTAACTTAAATGATTTTCGCAAATGGCTGCAATATAACAAAGTGTGAAAAATTTAAGGGGGCCTGAATACTTTCCATATATACATATATAATATAATATAATATAATATAATATATATATAAATTTTTGAGTTAAATCAGATTTTTATCAAAATGTACGGTATTAATAAAATGCTTTTGGAGTAAAAATCTAAAGATAGTTTTCTATTTAAGATACATTAATAATTTTGTTTATTTAGCATGACATGGAGCTTAGTTATGTAGCATGAGGCTCTATATTCTGCAATAGTTACATTTTTTGGTAAACTCATTCAATGAATCCAAACTCTGTAAGCCGAGAAAACATGCACTGCATTGATGCATTCATACAATTTCACAGTAACCACGAGATAAAACAAAGTTTAGGAATATTCCTTTATCCCATTGTTTTGCAAATCTATGTACACTATAGACTGTATGATTGTTTGAAGAGAAATGTATCTGTACCAGGCTCTAAGTGTGAGAAGGAAGGGCAAGCAGGAAAAAAAAAAAAAAAGTGAAACCTTTCTGCTCCCATCCCTTCCAGGGACACTGAGCAGAGCAGGGCACTACCATCCCCTAAATAGTGGGGAGCGGTGTACAGTGTTTTCATATATTAGCCTTTGGGTAGAACACAAAAAATTGGATTAGTTGTATATATGAAGCGCCATTGCCTCCCCTTCTCTCATCTCTAGCAAGTTCCTCATGGTACTTTGTTTTAAAGTGGTGTGCTTGCTGGTGTTGTCCTGCCCAATAGGATTCTATTGTGAACCAGGCATAGTGGAGCTAAACCAGGGGTGTCCAGCCAGGGATCCCATATATTCTCAAATTTTTTCAGACTACCTCGATGTTTGTATGCGAGTTGTTCTCTAATAAGAGACTCGTTTAAGAAAGCAACCCATTCTGTGTGCGTGGGGGCCGTAGTAGATAGCCATTTTCTAGCTATGAGTTTCCTAGCTAAGAATAGTACCCTGAGGATGGCAGTATATGTGTGGGGTGTATACTGTTCTTCATCCAGCCATCCTAGTAGACACAGTTTAGGGTCAGTTACAAGTTGGAGGTTCCATATGCTATTGATAGTGTTTATCACTGCAGCCCAATACCTTTTATAGTTTCGGGCATTTCCATAGCATATGGACAAGTGTACCACCGTCAATGACGCAGCGAGGGCAAAGTGGATTATCCCTTCTATGCCATTTATGTAATTTCTCAGGTTTGCGGTGAATAATAAACAATCGGGTACGTTTTTGTGAGGATAGCGACATCTTAAATACGTTATCTAGTATAGTGTTCCATTCCTCATCTGAAATACGTTGTATGTCATCTCCCCAACCAGCTCTACAGTTCAAAGTCACGGCTTTAGATACTTGACAAAGAAGAGAACTATATATAGGAGGAGATTTGTCCCTCACAGGATGATGACATAATTACTTGTGTGAGCACCGTGGGCCTAGTCAGTTTCCATGTGGAGGTCGAGGCCTGTGCCAATATAGCGTGCTTAAAAATTGTAGGTACTGGAAGAATGAGGTATTTGGCAGGTTAAATTCTACGCGCAGTGATTGGAAGTCTCGGAGTACGCCCCCACAATATAATTGCGGAATATAATTAATGCCATTCCTTGACAAGTTTGAGAAGTCCTGTAGTTTGTTTAGTTCTGGATCGTTCCGGTTATTCCAGATGCGTGACCAGTTAGTGTAACCTGTATATTGCAAATGTTGTTTGGTTTTGTTCCATATTCTATCTACAAGTAGTAGTGTGGGGTATGGGGTCAATGCCCTAAACTCACCTGCCTCTATGCACTCCACAAGTTCATCGCCAGACATCTGCATGCTCACAATGTTCCGAATGGGATCAGGAGACTCAGGATACAGCCATCCCATTAAGTGTTGCAGCTGTGCCGCCATAAAGTAATAAAATGGGTTTGGTACTGCCAGTCCACCCGAGTCCTTTGCTTCCTGTAGGGTTTCCAATTTGATCCTTGGAACCTGTTTCCTCCATATCAATGTGCGAAAAATAGTGTTGCACTTTTTAAATATATGGATAGGGATCGAGAGAGGGGCATTGTGGAGCGCATATAATATCTGTGGATTCCAGATCATCTTTATTAAGTTGCAGCGGACGACTACAGAGAGTGGCAACTTAATCCAGCTAGTTGATTTTTCATGGAATTGTTTAAGCAATGGATCTATATTAAGCCTAATATACTGATCTAAGTTATAGTGTATAACTATACCTAGGTATTTAAACTTATCTACTTCTTTGATCTGTTCAGCCACTAGAGGTAGGGGCCCCGCCAGTGGATCTAAGGGCAGTATTGTGGATTTGTCCCAATTTATTGTGAACCCGGAAAAGGTCCCGAATGCGTGGATCAAGTCCATAAGTTTTATCAGGGATGTAGATGTGTCGCCTAGAAAGTGGAGTGCATCGTCGGCATAGAGTGCCAAATTATCTTCTAGCTCACCCCGCTTAAAACCAATTATTTCTGGGTTCCCCCTTATGGCAGTGGCCAAGGGTTCTATGGCCAGGGCAAAAAGTAATGGGGACAGGGGGCAGCCTTGCCTAGTACCCCTGTGTAGATCAAAGGAGGGGGATAAGGTGTTGTTTATACTAATGCATGCTTTTGGCGCCTTGTAGCATAATTTTATCCAAGAAATTATGTTTTCTCCCAGGTTAAGCCTCTCCAGCAGTCACCATAGGTATGCCCACTCAACACTATCAAACGCCTTGGCGGCATCTAGCGATAGGATAGATCTCTGTCCCCAATTATCAGTGGGGATTTGCATATTGAGATAAAGGCTGCGGAGATCATTTGCCATGGACCTATTAGGTATGAAGCCGGATTGGTCTGGATGTACTAGTTGAGTCACCACCTTTGAGAGTCTCATGGCAATGACTTTAGTAAGGATTTTTAAATCCGTATTCAACAGGGAGATGGGTCTATAGGATTCAGGTTTATCAGGTTCTTTTCCTGGTTTTAAAAGGATCACCACCACCACCTCATACATAAATCTTGGCAATGAATCTAGAGTAAACGCCTCTGTAAGTGTATGGAATAGCTCCGGTATGAGTAATCCTCCAAATTTTTTGTAGAATTCAATTAGCAAGCCATCAGTGCCTGGGGCCTTCGAGTTTGGGAATGTGGCTAGGGCAAGGCGCAGTTCCTCAAGCATGAGAGGTGCAAGGTAAAAGTTTTCTATCTGCTTCTTGCAGCTGGGGGAGGGTGACAGAGACCAGGAAATGTCTCAACTCATCTACAGGGTAAGATACCTTGGAGGAGTATAGATCCTGGAAGAAGGAACAAAATGACAGTTGCTCTTTAAAAATTGTGATTTAAATCAACTCGACTTAAATCAAATCCTCCGTGGTGCTGCAGCTCAGTTTCAGGGGCCTTGGGAATCTTCTTATAGCCTAGGCTTTCTCTATCTTTATATAGAGTAACAATTCTTTTTTTTCCAGATCCTCAGAGTTCTTTGCCATATTGAACTTCCAGTGACCAGTATGAGAGCAAGCGATAACACCAAATTTAACACGCCTGCTCCCCATTTGACACTAACGAGTCACATGACACGGAAGGGAAAATGGCTAATTTGGACATTTTCACTTAGGGGTGTACTCACTTTTGTTGCCAGCAGTTTAGACATTAAAAGCTGTGTGTTAAGTTATTTTAAGGGGACAGAAGATTTACACTGTTATACAAGCTGTACACTCACAACTTCACACTGTAGCAAAGTGTCATTTCTGTACATACATACATATACACACACACACACAGTGGGTACGGAAAGTATTCAGACCCCCCCTTAAATTTTTCACTCTGTTATATTGCAGCCATTTGCTAAAATCATTTAAGTTCATTTTTTTCCCTCAATGTACACACAGCACCCCATATTGACAGAAAAACACAGAATTGTTGACATTTTTGCAGTTTTTTTTAAAAAAGAAAAACTGAAATATCACATGGTTCTAAGCATTCAGACCCTTCGACTGGTGGAGGGCTGCAGTGATGGCTGACTTTCTACAACTTTTTGGGTTCTTCTTTACTTCTCTCACCAAGGCTCTTCTCCCCCGATAGCTCAGTTTGGCCAGATGGCCAGCTCTAGGAAGGGTTCTGGTTGTCCCAAACATCTTCCATTTAAGGATTATGAAGGCCACTGTGCTCTTAGGAACCTTAAGTGCAGCAGAATTTTTTTTGTAACCTTGGCCAGATCTGTGCCTTGCCACAATTCTGTCTCTGAGCTCTTCAGGAAGTTCCTTTGACCTCATGATTCTCATTTGCTCTGACATGCACTGTGAGCTGTAAGAACTTATATAGACAGGTGTGTGGCTTCCTAATCAAGTCCAATCAGTATAATCAAACACAGCTGGACTCAAATGAAGGTGTAGAACCATCTCAAGGAAGATCAGAAGAAATGGACAGCACCTGAGTTAAATATATGAGTGTAACAGCAAAGGGTCTGAATACTTAGGACCATGTGATATTCAGTTTTTCTTTTTTAATAAATCTGCAAAAATTTCAACAATTCTGTGTTTTTCTGTCATTATGGGGTGCTGTGTGTACATTAAATGAGGAAAAAAAATGAACTTAAATGATTTTAGCAAATGGCTGCAATATAACAAAGAGTGAAAAATGTAAGGGGGTCTGAATACTTTCCGTCCCATACACACACATTCCAGGGGTATAAAAGTTCCAGGGGTGAGGTGTGCAATGCAATCAGGGAAAAGGAAAGGGGATTGCTGCACAAAAATACTTTAATAAGTATAAAAAGCCCGAAACTGTTACCATGGCATTCTTCAAAAGGCCAAATATTTTGTCTTTGAAGAAGGCAGTTATCTGCCTAAGCCCGAAATGGTTGCCATGTTTACCATGTAACTTTGATGTATTTTTAAACTTTTTCATGCAACAATCCCGTTTTCATAATACAGGCAGTCCCCGAGTTACAAACACCCGAGTTACGAACGACTCCTACTTACGAACGGCCTCAAATGCCGGCCACTTGTGCTCCACGCTGGTCCTGGATACCTCCAGACACATCCCATACTTTAGTACAACATGTACTGCATGTCCAGAAGAGCCCCAGATAACATAACAAGCGCCCGGAACATCCCACATCCATGCACAGGCGGACGTTACACTTACGAATGCCGTGTTCCGACCGGGAATTACACTTACAAACCTACAGTCCCTATTGTGTTTGTAACTCGGGGACTTCGAGATAGAGAGATATATACACACACACACACACACACACACACACACACACACACACACACACACACACACACTTTATTTTTATCAGTTGAGTATCGTTTCATTTGCCTCTCTGCTCTCCTTAGACAGCAGTACTGAAAGCTTCTTGCACAATATCAACTTTACATAACTTGCACAGCACCTCATCTTCTCTCTTCAGTGTTGCACTCCTGACACAATCTTCTTAGCAAATGTTACATTCTCCTCCCATACAATTGTGCTCATAAGTTTACATACCCTGGCAGAATTTATGATTTCTTGGCCATTTTTCAGAGAATATGAATGATAAAACACAAACATTTTTCACTCATGGTTAGTGTTTGGCTGAAACCATTATCAAATGTGTTTACTCTTTTTAAATCATAATAGCAACAGAAACTACCCAAAATGACCCTGATCAAAAGTTTACATACCCCAGTTCTTAATACAGTGTATTGCCCCCCCCCCCCCCCAATGGTAGCTTGAAGTCTTTTGTGGTATTTGTAGATGAGGCCATTTATCTTCTCAGCAGATGGTAAAGCTGCCCATTCCTCTTGGCAAAAAAGCCTCCAGTTCCTATAAATTCTTGGGCTGTCTTGTATGAACTGCACATTTGAGATCTCCCCAGAGTGGCTCAATGATATTGAGGAGACTGAGATGGCCACTCCAGAACCTTCACTTTATTCTGCTGTAGCCAATGGCAGGTCAACTTGGCCTTGTTTTGGATCATTGTCATGTTGGAATGTCCAAGTACATCCCAATGCGCAGCTTCCTGGCTGATGAATGGAAATTTTCCTCCAGTATTTTTTGACAACATATTGCATGCATCTCGCCAACAATTTTGACCAAATTTCCTGTGCCTTTGTAGCTCACACATCCCCAAAACATCAGCTATTCACCTCCGTACCTTTCATCATAGGCCTTGTTGAATCCTCTCCAAATGTAGTGTTTATGGTTGTGGCCAAAAAGCTCAAATTTTGGTCTCACTCTAAATTACTTTCTGCCAGAAGGTTTGAGGCTGGTCTCTGTGCTGTTTGGCATATTGTAAGCGGGATACTTTCTGGCATTTGCGAAGTAATGTCTTTCTTCTGGCAACTTGACCATGCAGCCCATCTTATTGTGCATCTTGAAAACACACACCACACGTTTTCAGAGAGTCCTGTATTTCACCTTAAGTTATTTGTGGCTTTTTATCTGCATCCCGAACAACTTTCCTGACAGTTGTGGCTGAAATTTTAGTTGGTCTACCTGGCCGTGGTTTGGTTTCAACATAACCCCTCATTTTCCACTTCTTGATTAGAGTTTGAACACTGCCGATTGGCATGCTCAAATCCTTGGAAAAAACTTTTTACATCCCTTTCCTGTATTATACAGTTCAACTACCTTTTCCCGCAGATCCTTTGACAATTCTTTTGCTTTCCCCATGACTCAGAATCCAGAAACGTCAGTGCAGCACTGGATGAAAGATGCAAGAGTCTGCCAGGAGTCCAGAAACGCACTGACCTTTTACACACACAAATTACAAGCAAATAGATCACAGGTGAGGATGGTTACCTTTAATTATTATTATTATACAGAATTTATATAGCGCAGACAGTTTACGCAGCACTTTACAACATTAGGGCAGACAGTACAAGTACAAGTACAATACAATTCAATACAGGAGGAATCAGAGGGCCCTGCTCGTTAGAGCTTACAATCTAGGAGGGAGGGTCAAGTTATACAAAAGGGTAATAGCTGTGGGGGATGAGCTAATGGAGAAAATAGTGCAGTTGTTAGATGGAGGCAGGATAGGTTTCTCTGAAGAGGAAAGTTTTCAGGGATCGCTTAAAAGTGGATAAATTTGGAGACAGACAGTCTGACAGATTGGGGTAGGGAATTCCAGAGGATGGGCGAGGCTTGGGATAAGTCCTGGAGGCAGATATGGGAGGAGGTGATGAGGGAGCTAGAGAGCAGGAGGTCTTGGGAAGAACGGAGATGGCGATTAGGTTGGTATTTTGAGACTAGGTTAGTGATGTAGCTGGGGGCAGAGTTGTGGATGGCTTTGTAACTTATGGTTAGTATTTTGAATTTAATTCGTTGGGCGAGTGGTAGCCAATGGAGGGATTGGCAGAGAGGGGTAGCAGACACTGAGCGGTTTGTAAGGTGGATGAGTCTGGCAGCCGCATTCATGATGGACTGAAGGGGGGATAGTCTATTTAAAGGTAAGCCAATGAGGAGTGAGTTGCAGTAGTCAAGGCAAGAGATAACCAGGGAGTGAATCAGGAGCTTTGTGGTTTCACTGGTTAGAAAGGGACGTAGTTTAGAGATGTTGCGGAGGGTGAGGCGGCAAGCTTTGGAAAGTGATTGGATGTGGGGCTGAAAGGAGAATTCAGAGTCCAGGATAACACCTCGCACCCTGACATGTGGGAAGACAGAGAAGTCAGGGGAAGAGGCACGTTGGGGAGGAAATATTATAAGCTCGGTTTTGGCCAAGTTGAGTTTGAGGAAGTGGTGTGACATCCATACAGATATGTCGGTTAGTAAGTTAGTGATGCGTGAGGAGACTGATGGAGTGAGTTGAGGGGTGGAGAGATAGATTTGTGTGTCATCAGCATAGAAATGATATTGAAAGCCGTGTGAGGCTATCAACTGACCCAGGGAAGAGGTGTAGATTGAAAATAAAAGAGGTCCAAGAACAGAACCTTGGGGGACCCCGACAGAGAAGGGATGAGGAGTGGAGGAAGTAGAATTGTAAGTGACACTGAAGGTGCATTGGGATAGGTAGGATAAGAACCACTGAAGAGCACAGTCACGGAGACCGAGGGAGTAAAGTTTTTTGAGGAGGAGTGGGTGGTCAACCGTGTCAAAGGCAGCTGAAAGATCCAGAAGTAGGAGTACAGAATAGTGTCTGTTGGTTTTTGCAGTTAGTAGGTCATTTGTGAGTTTTAAAAGAGCAGTTTCTGTGGAGTGTTGAGGGCGAAATCCAGATTGAAGGGGATCAAGAAGGTTGTTTTTAATGAGGTGGTCACTCAGTTGGTTGTAAACCAGGCGTTCAAGGAGTTTAGAGGAAAAGGGGAGCAAGGAGATAGGGCGTAGGTTGTTAAGATTGGTAGGGTCCAAGGACGGCTTTTTGAGTATGGGGGTGACCAGTGCATGTTTTAGAGCATCGGGGAAGATGCCAGAGGTGAGGGAGAGATTGAAGATGTGGGTTAGAGAGTGTAGGATGGGGTCAGAGGGTGACTGTAGCATTTGAGAGGGAATAGGGTCCAGGGGACAGGTGGTTGATAGAAAGGAGTTTAGCAACTTCGTCTGTAGTAGCAGCAGCAGATTTGAATAGGGGGAGTGTCAGTTGTACCTGTTGACATGGGGTCTTAGCTGGGGGAGATACCTGTAGAGTGGAGATTTCATCACGGATTGTATCAATCTTGTTTTTGAATTGATTAGTGATTTCCTGGGCAGTGAATAAGTCAGTGGGTGGAGGACAAAGTAGAGAGTTGAAGGTAGAGAAGAGTTTAAGGGGATTGGATGAGAAGGTGTTCATAAGAGTTGTAAAATAGGTTTGCTTGGCAGTGTGGAGGAAAGAATAGTATTTTTGGAGGGCAGATTTGTATTGGTTGAAGTCTTTGAGAGACTTAGTCTTGTGCCACAGACGCTCAAGAGCGCGACTACGTTTTTTGAGAATTGTGTCATCTGTTTGCCAGGGTTGTAGGGGTCGGGGTCTGATCCTGCGTGTAGTGAGGGGAGCGAGCTTGTCCAGGGTGGAGGACAGAGAGATTTATTGTAGATGGACGTAGCTTGGTTGGGGCAGGGCAGGGGAGAGATTTTGTCATAGAGGTGGTCAGTAGCAGAATAGAGGAGAGAGGAGTTGAAGTTGCGAAAGTTTCTACGGGTGATGGTTAGGCGATTGGAGGGAAAGGTGGTGGAAGACAGGGGGAGAGAGAAACTAATAAGGTGGTGGTCAGAGAGAGGAAAAGGATTGTTTGAGAAGTTGCATGGAGTGCATAGGTAGGAGAATACAAGGTCAAGGGTGTTGCTATCAGAGTGAGTAGAAGCCTGTACCCATTGCTTCAGGTCAAATGAAGAGGTTAGACTAAGAAGTTTAGAAGTAGCAGGAATGTTGAAATCACCGAGAAGGATTGCGGGAATATCCGAAGAGAGAAAGTAGGGTAGCCAGGCAGAAAACTCATCAAGGAAAGTCGATAATGGTCCAGGGGGCCGGTAGATCACAGCAATTTTTAGGGAAGTAGGAATAGAGGAATATACGAATAGACGTATACAGTGGGCTTCGAATGACGAGAGGGAATAAGAGGGAGGAGGGTGAATAACCTAGAAGGTGCTCTGGGGGAATAGGAGGAATCCCACTCCACCTCCCTTGCGTCCATTAGGCCTAGGGGAGTGAGTCCAGTGAAGGCCACCCTTGGAGAGGGAAGCAGGAGAAGGGGTGTCATATTCGTGGAGCCAGGTTTCGGTGAGAGCAAGTAGATTAAAGGAATTAGTGACAAGGTCATGAACAGCAGTGAGTTTGTTGCAGACAGAGCGGGCGTTCCAAGGGGCGCAGGAGAGGGGGAGGGTGTTGTTGGGAAGAAGAGGAATGGAGACTAAATTGTGTAGATTGCGACTACTGCCAGAGGGTGTAGGGTGATGGGTATGTTGGGCACAGTTAAATAAGGGGGGCCCAGGGTTTGAGGAAATATCTCCAGTGATTAGGAGAAGCAGAAGAGTGAGGGAGGGAATATGAGAATATGATTTGTATGAGGGGGCATGCTTCAGTATCCTGGGGGGTATGTTACCAAGTGGGCTTAGAGTTAGAAAGAGGTGATGAGTGCAGTAATAGGGGGAGGGGAGAAGTGAGGGTGAGATGTACAGATTGTGGGGTGGAGCAGAGGGGTGAAGAAAAGAGAGTTTGAGGAGAGAGGCAGCAATTGTGAAAAGGAGGAGAGGTAAAGAGTGCATGTTTCAGAGAGGAAGACGATAAAAATTTGGAAATGGGGTCACCTGCAGTCTTTAATAGCCATTCAAACCCCTTTGTGTCAACTTGTGTGCCTGTTACAAGGCCAAAAATCACCAGGGTGTGCAAACTTTTGATCAGGGTCACTTGGGTAGTTTCTGTTGCCATTAGGATTTAAAAAGAGTCAACACAGTTGACTGGATGGTTTCAGCCAAACACTAACCATGAGTGCCAGGGTATAAAAACTTATGAGCACAACTGTATGTCTGCTTTTCTCTCCTTTGTTGTCATTCTGTGCTCTCACTGTGTCGCTATGGGCGCTACGTTCGCCCCCAGTGTGGCGAACCTTTATATGGCCAAATGGGAGGAAGAGTCGGTGCGGTTTGAACAGTATGGAGATTTATTATACAAGAGGTTCATAGATGATCTTTTGATTATGTGGAAAGGGAATTTAGAATCGTTAATGAAATTATTGGAGTCCATGAATATTAACGATCGGAATATCTCCCTAACTTGGGAGGTTAGTAGGGAACGTATACACTTCCTAGATCTAGAGATCTTGGCTACAACTAGTGGTATCATTACCAGGTTCTTTTTTAAAGCCACTGATCGTAACTCCTACATTCCCACCACCAGCTGCCATCACAAACCATGGCTTAGTAATATCCCCAGGGGCCAGTTCACGAGAATGAGGAGAAACTGTACACGAGAGGGCAATTTTGAATCACAATCAGATAAATTAGAGAAAATGTTTTTAGATAAAGGTTACCAGAAGGAGTTTTTAGAATGAGAGAAAAGCTTGGTGAAGAATTTTAAGAGGGAAGATTTGTTAAAGGATAAAAATGCTGCTGTGGTTAATGATGAGTATGATGGTACATGTATAGTTTTAGACTATTGCCTACAAAGTAAAGAAGTAGAGAGGATTTTAAAAAAGTATTGGAACGTACTAAAACAAGATTGTCATTTAAGAGATTTATTACCTGATAAACCTAAGATCATCTACAAGAGAGCACCCTGTTAGCGCGATAGATTGGTGCACGATGTAGTGGAACCACCCCCTCCGAAACCTAAGATGTTCTGGGACCTAAAGGGATTTTTCGGTTGTGGGAGATGTTATAGTTGTGTAAGAGTACCGTCTAATATTACGAAGGTTAAAGAGTTCTATAACCCCCATAGGAAGCAGATACACACTATAGAGGATTTTGTTTCTTGCGACACCATTGGAGTGGTGTATGCGATTCAATGTCCTTGCAACTTATTATATATTGGTCGCACTATTAGGGCTCTAAAAGACCGTATGGAGGAACATGTGAGGAACATACGGAATGGGTCTGACAGCCATTTCCTGTATGTGCATTTTAAGAATGAGCACAACCAGAGCACGCAGGGCATGAGGTTTTGGGGACTAGAGGCTCCGAAACGAAACTGGAGAGGCTCTATGTCAGAGATATTAGCAAGCGTGAATCCTGGTGGATATACCAGCTAGGCTCTTTGTCACCGGGTGAGTTGAATAAAGAGTTCGATCTCACATGTTTTTTGAGCAATTTTTGATCTTTATACTATATGATATATGATTAATTCCTATATATACTATCCTGGCTTAGATCTGCCGGTCGATTGACATACATCACTCTGTACCCTATTTATCCCGTGAATATCATGTATTTTATATCATATATTTTTCTGGAATTTATGTATTTTATTGTATATAATTTCATAGCGAGATTGGTCTGAGGTTTTTTTTTTTTTTTTTATTATTATTATTATTATTATTATTATTATTATTGTTTAGATTTAAAATGCAATTATTTGGATGGGCTTCAGAGGTCCCATATAATGGTGTCATTCTTACCCCCCCCTTTTTTCGTAGTCTATAGGCTCTATTCAGGAAGGAAATAAAAATCCCCCCCCCCCCTCCTTTTTTTGAGGACATTTAATTAGGTACATATGACTGATTTTTTCAGGTGTCCACTGGTATATACACTTTTTAATATATTATTATATTTTATGATATAATTTTTATTTTATATTTTTTTTAATAAAAGTTTAAATAGATTTTTATATATAAATTTTTTATATATTTTTATACACATATATACACACACTATATATATATATATATATATATATATATATATATATATATATATATATTCTAATTCTAAATATTAGTTAGTCTATATGTATAGTTTGGGAAGTTTTTTTCCATATATAAGATGGATTTTTAGTTATTTTATTGTGTATGCCTGTATGCGCCACTTGCTTGAAATATAGGAAAGATACCAGCTCGGAGGGAGAGCCGTATACAGGCATTATTCATAAATTACCATACACACTAACAATTCATCTGGAGGATAGTTAATTGCAGGCTGATTACTAGCATCACTTGTTAATAGAGCCAGTGTATTTACTGTGGGTCTCCCAGCAATTGTATGCGTTTTTTGTAATAGAGATATATATGAGATTGCTTATAGAAGATATACGTGAGATCGTTTTTGTTTATCTGAATATTGGCTATAAGAGTGCTGTGTGGTGTCTTAGTTTTCCCCTCCGAGGCTCCGTCCTGGATATAGTTATGTTTAATATTTGGTTTCCCTTAGGATTAGCATGATTAACATGGTTACAGTGATAGAACGTCTTATGTTAATGGTTGTGCTATGTATAGAAGAGCGGAGCCCAACACATAAGAGTCTGCGGTCTCAGGAAAAATGGCCGCCGTTAGTGTATTTAAACTGCAGAGCGCCCGTCCAATCACATCCCCCTGATGAAGACACGTGACTCCCTGTGTCGAAGACGCGTAGGGGAGGGGCCAGGACGGAGCGATCAGCACAGAGCTGGGCTGAGGATTTCTGACACCCCACAGCACGCCGATTAGCGCTATTTTGCCTGTATTGTTTGGTGCACATAAGCACCTGTGAAATGTGAGTACCCCAGTGTGGGGATTGGGTTTTATATGTTTTTAATAAAGTGTCTGGCGATATTACACTATATAGTCCCTTCTTTTTTATTGGTTTGATACCTGTGGAGCCTTAAAGAGCCTGGTTGGAGATCATCTGTTGTCCTATTACTGAGCCCAGGGGTGGCTCCATAGCGTGCATTGACGCAGCTAAACCCTGTGTCACACGCTCTGAGGTGAGCGCAACTACTTTGGGGGTCACCGAGGCACATCACGGCATGATCTGGGCACTGTGATTCAGCAATTGGATTTTTCTGTGAAACACTTTTATGCACTTTAGTTCACCTTTGGAACTTTTCACTGCACATTGCTGTGTGATGCTATCTCGGAAGATTTCTTCACAGATAAGGACAATAATTGTCTCAAGCATCGCATATCACCTGTATGATTTATTGGAGTTTTGCATGTGATATGTATAAGATATTATATTTATAGTGCACGTTTTTTCATTTAGATTTTTATTGAGTATTATTGATCAATGTGGGTGAGAGATAGAGAAAATATATATATATATATATAGTTTATTATTTGCACATTGCACTTTGGTGCATTACTTTGACACATTGATTTTTGCAGGGCTGTTTTCAATATTATTGATTAACATGTGAGCATTATATTTATTTACGCACATAGAGTTCATTTATTATTAGCACATTGCACTTTGGATGTGGCATCTAGTTGCACATTTCTTTGATCTGGATATGCGGAATTAATTTTGGATCTGAATCGCATGCACATAGCACCTTTGCATATGATACCGATAGGGTGAATACATATATTGTTACATACCTAAGCGCAGCGCAATTTTCTCTATTTATATCTACCGCACAGCCATGAATACGTGATCTGCGTTTGCAGCTGGGCATTTATTTTCATATTTGGTTTATTCTCCAGTAAGGCATTGGATTATTGTGGCTCGCAAGATTTCTTTTATATTTCTCTCACTGTAGTACACAGAATAGGTAGTGACTGCACTCCCAGGAATTGTTTTGGGCCATGCTCACTGATAGCGGACAGCAAGGTGAATTCACACAGACATGCTGCACACTCCGCTGTCACAGAACACAGATTCATTCACAGCAGACCACACACACTCAGTCACAGCATGCAGTCACAGCATGCAGTCAGAAAGGACTGAGTCACAAAACTTCCAACACAGAGCGCTTCTGGGTTTTCACCGTCAGCATGCGGCTGCTCTGAGTCAGCTCAAATGCAGATCATGGTTTCTTTGTTCCCAATCTGTGTCTATGGACACAAAGGGGCTTCAGAGTTATAATAAGCAAATAATCTCTATAAAAAGAGTCACTAGAAAGAAAAAAAGTCTCCAAGTAATAGCATGTATGCTATCCTATCTTGTCCTCCCATACTTTTCACTTCTTCCCCCCACATCTACAGTATTTATTGTGTAAGCCGCAATAGACTTCTCTACGCTTGGGCTAATCAACAGAATGGATTATGAAAATAGTTGTCAACTATTTTCATAATGGTAAGCCAATTAGCTGGCCTGCATACAGAATGCATTATTTTTTTGCAGATCAGAAACAATTGATTATTGTCCATGACACTTTTTTTTTGCACGAACATACAATTGTTCAGGACAAGCTTTCGGGTTATGTCCCCTTAAGGTCCCAGCAGTACCTTTTGCAGATCAGAAAACAGTGCAGTACACATACAGCTCAGTACACTGTCCATACATGTCAATAAGTGCCTGAGAACTTGTGAATGTGTGAGGAGCAATCACGTGCACGAGAGCAGGAACAGGGATATTTGGGTGTGTAAACATACAAATTCCTGTTCTGTCAGGAGAGAGAAGACATCATTTGTTCCTACCAAGTAGGAAAAAAAAAAAAAAAAAAAAAAAAAAAAAAGGGGGGGAGATTAAAAATGCCATAAATCTTTCCCATAGTTTGCAGATGTTATAACTTTTGCACAAACCAATCAATATACACTTATTGCAATTTCTTAACAAACATATGCAAAATATATATTGGCCTAAACTGAGGAAGAAATTTTTTTTTTTTTAAACATTTTGGGAATATTTATTATAGCAAAAAGTAAAAAATAGTTTTTTTTGTTTTTTTTTTTTAAATTGTCTGCTTTTTTTGTTCATAACGTAAAAAAAAAAAAAAAAAAAAAAAAAAAATGCAGGGGTGATCAAATACCACCAAAAGAAAGCTCTATTTGTGAGGGGAAAAAAAAATCAATTTTGTTTGGGTAGTGTCGCACGACCGCGCAATTGTCAGTTAAAGCGAGGCAGCCCCGTATCGCAAAAATGGCCTGATTATTAACAGCCAAATCTTCCAATCTGTAAGTGGCTAATGACAAGGAACGGATAAAAACACTTACAAGATGAAAGTAGAAAACAAAACAGGCATATGAATGAATCCATAACATCCAGCGAGATGCCACCTGGGAGTAAAGACAGCTGCAGGTGAAAGTTCCAGCCGACCAGTGGTGGTAAACACTGTGTCTAACCCAAAATGGGGAGCAGTGCCTTTAAGACCAGCATGGAATCCAAGCAACCTGGAAGGGACATCAAAGTGGGTGGGACAGGTTTCAGAGCGTGCCCAGTCACTCCTTCAAACCAGAAGAATCGCATGTCAAATCTGAGCCATTTGGCGGCAATGGCACCGTCCGATTCGGTGCGACGCCGACTTTGCGAAGCTGCACCGATTCCCAAAAAGTAGTTTCTGCACTACTTTTGGCGACTTCTGGGGTGATTTTAATAGACATCTGTGCATGAACCCGCACAGATGTCTGCCAAATCGCCCCTGAAGTCGGACTGAAATGCCGGTTTGAAATTGTGGGAGTTCAGCTGAACTCGGTGTGAATGTGGGCTAAAACTCTTACTTTTGGCATGGAGTAAACTCACTGTTTGGCACCACCAAATTTCCACCACAATGTTTTTTTTTTTTTTAGTTTTTTTTATCCGAATAAATCGAAACAATTTAAAAAAAAAAAAAAAAAAAAATCGTCCAACTAATTAATTATGAAAATAATTGTTAGCTGCAGCCCTACTCCACACCACCTCTCCAAAACATGATTTACTAAGACCCCTTTCACACTGAAGGGGTTTTTTCAGGCGCTAAAGGGCTAGAAATAGTGCCAGTAAAACGCCTCCCCTGCAGCCCCACTGTGAAAGCCCGAGTGCTTTTATACTGCAAGCAGCATCTTTGGACCAGTTTAGGAGGAGCGGTGTATATACACCACTCCTCCACCGTCCCTGCCCATTGAAATGAATGGGCAGCGCTGCCGAAGCGCCTGCAAAGCTCTTCCGCAGCGGTGCTTTTCGGGTGCATTTAACCCTTTCTTCGGCTGCTAGCAGGGGTTAAAAAGCACCCCGCTAGCGGGCGAAAAGAGTCGCTTTACAGCTAAGGCCACTTACAGGAGAGCGCTTGGCAGGTGCTATTTTTAGTGCTCAGGCCCAGATGTTTATACATTTCTTAGCACAACCTTTCTTCTCATAGCTGTCCTGGTATAATGGCAGATTAGAATTTATAATTTTTTCCAGAATAAGATTGAAGGTGGACCTGATTTTTTCCAGCACATACAGTGCATTCATAAAGTATTCCGAACCCTTCACTTTTTCAGTTTTGTTATGTTGTAGCCCCAAACAAAATGCAATGCCATGGGAAAACGTTTTCCATAAATAGTGGAAATTTTCGGAAAAATTGAAAAAGAATTCTTGTGTTACACTAGAAATATAAAATGCAGTTTACAGTAATACCTTGGATTACGAACATAATTCGTTCCAGAAGAATGCTTGTAATCCAAAGCACTCGTATATCAAAGAGAGTTTCCCCATGGGAAATAATGCTATGCTGTACCGCATGTGGCCAGAGGTGCGGGGGCACTGGAGACACTCAAGAATAGCGTGTCTGCGAGCGTCTCCGGCGCCCTCGCACCTCTGGCCAAATGCGATACTGTACACTCCAGAGGCTTGAATCCCGCTCGTCTTGCGAGACAATGCTCGCAAAGCTAGTCAGGATTTAGAAAAAAAAAAAAAACAAAAAAGATAAAAAAAAAAAAAAAAAGCTTGTATTGCAAAACACTTGATAGCTTGGCTCCCACTGCTATCAAATGCGGCGACAAGGCAGCGGGGGGTGTGGGGGGGTTGTCGCTGGGGCCGAGTCATCTGGTCTGTGTCAATAGATGCAAACTGGGAGGCTCAGGAGCAAGCATGCACAGGTGCCCCAGGGAAAGAGACTTTACCTGGGGACACTCACCAAAAAGCAAATAAAAGGATCAAGGCTGCTCTGTGCAAAACCATTTCACAGAGCAGGCAAGTATGACATGTTTGTCATTTTAGTTTTTTAAAAAGCAAAAAAGTTCATAAATCACTTTAAAAAACAGCTGTAGTATCAGGCTACAACATAACAAAATTGAAAAAAGCGAAGTGGGTCCGAATACTTTATGAATGCACTGTAGCTATAGATTTTCTTGCAAAAAATTGCAACATGGCCAGTAGTGTTCACACAGCAACAGTGGGAGCTATGCCCTCTACTAGATCCAATATGTAGGTTTTACTGTACTGTTGTAACGTTATGATTTCATGCTGTCTATGATATCTTGCCAGAATAAGGATATTAGGGCAGTTTCAAAATATTAAATTTAAAAAAATTCACGTGGTCAACTGGCCAAAGATATGAGGAAGTGACGAGTATAGTGTGCTAACAAAAATAAATAAATAAAAAAATAATACACGATGAGGCTGGTTTGGGAAGAGGATCAGTACAGAGCAGACACTCCAAAGAAGAACAGTTCAGGTGTGCTTGCTGTTTACGAAATGGACTACTGAAGACGTCTGAAAGCTTCATATACCTAAACTGGTAGGAAGAAGGAATGTTCTGCATATGACAGGGAGTTTCAAATGTTAGTATTGTCTGATCTTCCATAAGATCAGCTTTACTTTTATTTATTTTTTTTTTGTGGACATTGTGGGTCCAGAATAGAGGAAAAACTTTGCAGAGATGGATTTATCCACAATGGAGTATAAGGGGAAAGGCTGTTAGGAACTTGCGTTTATCAAGCCAAGCTTGCTTTCCAGGCTTTGTGGTCCTTCCAGAGGGAATAAAGTGATAAGGCACGTTAGATCTACAAAACAGAAGGAACTAAAGTGCCTCTAGGAATTAAGAAGGGCCGCATCCAGCACAGAAGAGAAGAGGAGATGCTAGCATTCAGATTGGGCAACCAATGTGTGGAGGCCAGCTGAGCGGCTATGCAATACTTATAAAAGTCTGGCATGGCCAATCCGCCCTGTAAGGTTGGTCTGGTGGACCCTATAAAAAGGATATTAGTAATTAGATGTTTAAAAAGGATACATATAGGGTTTCCCTCTCCTGCAACTCAGACCTTTAAATGTATAAGGGGTATGATGAGTGCTCCAATGGGTTCCACAGCTATAGCAAACACAGTTGGAGAGAGAGGTCAACCCTGCTGTGTGCCTCACTGTAGTGTGAAGGGGAATGAGAGTTTTCCTCCCAGACGTATGCCGGCCACAGATCCATTGTCTACACACTGCCTCAACACATAGTGGACACTTATGCCTTGTTTCCACTGAGCGGATCGGTTCGGGTCGGTACAGTTTGAATGGCCTAGAATGGTCCGGTCTATTCTGGTGAGAGTTTCCACTGCAAGGGGCCATACAGGGTTTAGAAAAAAATGCCTCAGTATAGCACAGCAGAGGGTTTTCTGTCAGCCAATCAGTGGAATGTATCGTAGCTCCGCCCTAACCGAACCGTTCCATTTTCTATGGCCCCACATCTGAAGCAGGACCCTGAATGGAACGGTTCGGTTCGGTTGTATGGGCCGCTTTCATAATGGAAACACCCAAAATAGCGTACCGTACCGAAACGAACCGATCCGCTCAGTGGAAACAAGGCATAAGTAAAAAAAAAAAAAAAAAAAAGGCTTCAGCTTGGTCTTCTAACCATGGGAGACCCCCTTAAAGTGATACTAAAGTCTCCTTTTTTTGTATAAAAATAACAAACATGTTATACTTACCTGCTCTGTGCAGTGGTTTTGCACAGAGCAGCCCAGATACTCCTCTTCTTGGGTCCCTCTTCGGCACTCCTGGCCCCTCCCTCCTGTTGAGTGCCCCCACAGCAAGCAGCTTGCTATGGGGGGCACCGGAGCCACAGCTCTGTGTGTCCAGACACGGAGCCGTGGCCTGGCCCTGCCCCCTCTCATTGGCCCACTGACTAATTGACAGCAGCAGGAGCCAATAGCGCGTCGCTGCAGTCTCAGGAAATGAGGAGAGAGAGTCCTGTACAGCCGAGTCTCTTGTGCACATCGCTTGATTGAGGGCTCAGGTAAGTATTAGCTGGGCTGCTGCACACACAAGGTTTATCTTAGTTCATAGAATGCATTAAGATAAAAAAAAAACTTTCTGCCTTCACAACCACTTTAAATCAGAGAGGCCAGGTCCACTGTAAAGCAATTGTAATCACTGAATAAAATGGACTGGGAAAGCAATGTTTTTTAATCACTTCCCATAGATATAGAGAAAGCTTTGAAATTACCCTATCAAGAAAGGCTATTGTTTTTTACAAATCAGGAGTGCTTTGAGAACACAAAGAACCAACAATACACAGTGAAGCACTGAATGACAATACAGAGTGCCATACATATTTGACAGAGTAAAAACAGGCTAATAGAAACCCAACCATACAATGCAGTGAGGCATATACCTAAAGAGGGAGTCCACCTAAAAAAAAAAAAAATTAAAAGCCAGCAGCTACAAATACTGCAGCTGCTGACTTTTAATAAATGGACACTTACCTGTCCTGGAGTCCAGCGATGTCAGCAGCCGAAGCCGAGCAATCGCTCGGCTCTTAGCTGCTGCCGCCGCCATTCTCTGTGAGGGAATCAGGAAGTGAAGCGTTGTGGGTTCGCTTCCCGGTTCCCTACTGCGCATGCGTGAGTCACGTTGCGCGTCCTAAGTGGTCCCCGCTATCTCCTGGGACCTGTGTGTTTCCCAGGAGACAGCGGGGGGGGGGGGGGTGCGGGAAGGGGCGTGACTCCCATTCCAGGAAGTGGGTGAAAATACCTGTAGTAGACAGGTATCTGCACCCCCCTCCCCCCTGAAAGGTGCCAATTGTGGCACTGGAGGGCGGGGGGAGGAATCAGATGAGCGGAAGTTCCACTTTTGGGTGGAACTCCACTTTAATATGGTTACCAGGAAGAACAGCAAGTCTCAGCACAAGTACAAAATACAACTACAACAGTAAAATCCGTCTGTATATGCAGTAAAGCATGCTTGTTATACTTACTGTGGAACCTAAGGGGTTAATCCTCTGCATTGTGTAAAAAGGCTGTTTGAGACGGTCTTCTCTGATCCTCTCCTCCTTCCACTGTCCCCAATATATTTCCTTATAAGAGCCAGGGGATTCAGTTTGGTGTGTGTTGCTAGAGTTTTTATTTTTTTTCTTGGGAGGGTGTATGTGATCAGCACAGGGCCAATTAGCTCTGTCCAGAGTGTCTGTATCCTGAGAGAACAGTCAAAGCTTGTAGGAAGAGTTTTCATTCTGCATTAACCAGACACTCATAGAAGTCACAAGACTGCTATATACTGCTGATGAGAAAAGTTATTTAGCAGTTTATATTTACTAAAATTGAATTTCCATGGTTTGTGTACTGTGGGAGACTAGATATAGTGAATGCAGGGTCCTGGGTTTAGTAACACTTTAAAACCTGGTGAGCCAACATTCCATCTAAAGAAATGATCATCCGAGCAAGGGATAAGAGGTAACTAAACTAAAAGGGGTAAGGAGGGAAGGAGAGAAGGAAATGGGAGGCAAGGGGAGAATAAAAGAATCTATTTGGAAACCCTAACTCGTGGTCCAAGGGGACCATACAAGGCTATTGTTTTAGTGCTAATATTGGAGTATTGTGCCTGAATATTCGTTAACAATCTGCTGGTATTTATATGCGCGGACATGCGAGGAATTAATCCCATCGGATTTGATTCAAATTGTGGACTATCTAATGGGCGTCTGATGCTGAGGATTTTTTGTTAATTTTAGGACCACATTTCAAGAACGCTATGGGCCAATAGGAGACATGGTGCACTCTTTCCTCCACTATGGGCCAATAGGAGATGCAGTGCACCCTTTACACCACGAATGTAGCGGGCAGCGATTCTGCTGCCAAGCATCCTTATTACGACCGAGTGGGTTTTCAGTATCTACCACTTCTCCTGTAGTGCATTCACTTACTGTTACACAGTCCAGTCAATTCTGTTCTGATAGTATCTTTCATGTGAGAGGTGCAGCATTCCCCTTCAGTCAGGTGCAATCTAAACTTATCCAGACCAACATCTAAAAAGTTTCATAGTAGGTAAGGTTGAATAAACACAATAGTCCATGTAGTTCAACTTGTGTAGGTGCATGTGTGTCAGTGTCTAATTATTTCCCATATCCTTGTATGTGGTGTTCTTTAAGATGCACATCCAAGAATCTCTTAATATGCATACTTCCGCAGCCACCGCCAATTGTGGAAGAGAGTTCAACATCCTTATTGCCCTGACCTTTAAAAAAACCCCTATCATATTTCCTCTCAAGCAAGAATAAATTTGGTGTTTGCAGTCGTTCCTCGTAATTGAGGTCCTCCAATCCCCTTATTAGTTTTGTTGCCCTTCTTTGAGCGTTTTTTATAGCTTGTAAAACGCCAGAAAAAACACCTGAAAAAACGCCCAACAAACAAAATCCCATTAAAAAAGTACACAAGCTTCTTTTTGGGCAGATTACAGGCGTTTTTCTGCTTTTTACATTGGTGACCTTTTGACCTGTGCAAAAAATATGTGACTTTCTGCCTGGAAACAAAACAAATAGAATTGGTCCCAAGACAGAACCCTGGGGTACCCCACTTACCACTCCAGACCAGTCCGAGTACACGTTATTTATCACCACCCTTTGGACACGCCCCTTTAACCAGTTTACCCAAGAAAAAACCTTATGGTCCACGCCTGCAGACTTCAGCATGTAGATTAAGCACTTATGGGGGACTGTATCGAATGCCTTTGCAAAATCTAGGTACACTAAATCCACTGGCCTTCCCCGGTCTAGATGGCAGCTTGCTTCCTCTTAGAATGTTAAC
Source organism: Aquarana catesbeiana (assembly GCF_042186555.1). Classification (NCBI taxonomy): domain Eukaryota; kingdom Metazoa; phylum Chordata; class Amphibia; order Anura; family Ranidae; genus Aquarana; species Aquarana catesbeiana. The sequence continues at coordinate 244,364,148 of NC_133328.1, read as the reverse complement.
AGATTGGTCTGGCAAGAACGACCTATTCGTAAACCCTCCAATAATCTACCAACGATTGATGTTAGGCTGACTGGCCTGTAGTTTCCAGAGATTTGTCTGTCCTTTTTTGAATATTGGTACTACACTGGCTTTTCTCCAAACAGCTGGTACAAATCCTGTCAGTATGCGGTCCACAAAGATTAGGAACAATGGTCTGGCTATAACCTGACTGAGTTCTCTGAGGACTCTTGGGTATAAGCCATCTGGCCCTGGCAATTTTTTTGTATTAGGTGTTTCCTTCATTCCGGCCTCTGTTAGCCACGAGGGTATGCCCTGTGATGTGTCACAAACAGTACTGTCGCGTTTGGTATACCCCTCTTCTTTCCATGTAAAAACTGAGACAAAGGCATTAAGTACAGTTGCCTTCTCTGTCATCCGTAACTATCCTCCCATCATCGCCTTTTATGTCGGCAATGTGCTCTGGTCTTGCCTTTTTACTGTATCTAAAAAATGTCTTTGGATTTTTTTTACTCTCCTTCACTATGTGTCTTTCGTAATCTTTTTTTGGCCACCCTAACTGCGTTCTTACACTTCTTATTGCATTCCATGTAGTGTTGGAATGCTGACCCATCCCCTTTATATTGTTTTAAGGGGGATACCTTTAACCACTTGAGCCCTGAAAGGATTTACCCCCTTAATGACCAGGACATTTTTTGCAATACAGCACTGCATCGCTTCAACTGACAATTGCGTGGTCGCGCGACGTTGTACCCAAACAAAATTGATGTCCTTCCTTTCCCACAAATAGAGCTTTCTTTTGGTGGCATTTGATCATCTCTGCAGTTTTTATTTTTTGCACTATAAAAAACAAAAAAAGCGACAATTTTGAAACTAAAACAATATTTTTTACTTTTTGCTATAATACATATCCAATAAAAATAAAAAAATTCTGTCATCAGTTTAGGCCAATATATATTTTCTAATACATATTTTTGGTAAAAAAATTCTCAATAAAAGCTTATATTGATTGGTTTGCGCAAAAGTTATATCGTCTACAAAATAGGGAAAAGATGTATTGACTTTATTTTTTTTATTGTTTTTACTAGCAATGGCGGAGGACCAGCGATTTTTAGCGGGACTGCGACATTGCAGCGGACAAATCTGACCCTAAGTCAAACTTTCTGGTGACCAATGTCACCAATACAGTGATCAGTGCTATAAAAATGCACTGATCACTGTATAAATGGCACTGGCAGGGAAGGGGTTAACACTATGGATGATCAAAGGGTAAAGTGTTCCCTAGGGAGGTGCTTTCTAAATGTCAGGGGGATGGACTGACTCGAGTAGAGTGAGAGATCACTGTTCCTGATAACTAGGAACAGCAGATCTCTAAAGCCTCCTTTGTCAGAACGGGGATCCGCCTTGGTTACATAGGCAGATCCCCGTTCTAGCTCTGAGAAGCGATCACGGATGGCCAGCGGGCATCGCGGCCGCTGGGCATGTGCATCGGCTCCCGCGACGCGCTCTCTGTAGCCATTACAGGAAACAATGTACAGCTACGTCGTTTCGCGCAATAGAGCCGCCCTGCCACAGTATATGTGCAGTGGGCGGTCTTAAAGTGGTTAATATGCTCCTAAAGCATTCCCATTTTTCTTCCGTGTTCAATGTATCTAAAATTTGGTCCCAGTTGATGTCATGTAGTAATGACTGTAGTTCAGAAAAATGTACTCGTTTGAAATTTAGTGTTCTACCCTCGTGCGTCCTTTTTCTATGTTTTGCGTTAATTCTGATCATCCTATGATCACTAGATCCCAAGTTGTCCCGTATTTCCACACCTGAGATCAAACTTGGATCATTCGGAATAAATCTAGCAGGGCATTCTTTCTAGTTGGGAAATCCACCAAATTGGGATATGAAGTTATCCTGCAAGACATTTATAAAATGACGAGCCTTTAATGAGTGATATGTCCCCTCTGCCCAGTCAATATTAGGATAATTGAAGTCCCCCATTATGAAATAAGGGATTTGGGAGCCTGGTCCCCAGCCAGAGCTCACTGAGGAAAAGAGGGGGATCAAGTGGACTCTCTCGGTACAATACAAAGAGGGATACAATTGAATATGTAGACAATCATTTAAAATTTAGAAAAAAAGTTTATTGATACACAATACATGACAAAGAGTCAGTAATAAATTAAAAACATAGGTGACTTGGTCATGGACAGCGTTTCAACTAGTTTTGCGGGCTGAGCCACTTCATCAGGAAAAACATCTGCAATTTAATTGACACAAGATCAATGACAATATAGTCAATCATATACAGGAAATGTATATAGTTCAGAAAAATGTATATTGTACAAGGGTTAAAAAAAAAAAAAAAAAAAAAAAAAAAAAAAAGGAGAAAAGAAAAATGTAAGGCTGCTTACCCAAGTCCAGATGTCACCAGTAAGGTCTCCCGCGGCAACTGGGGGAGATTGCCAGCCCCCTGTATTTGAGGGCTTTTATATCATATTCATGTTTCAAGTATTAATCTGGACATATTATTTTTCCCTCTCAGAACAGGGGAGGGAGTACCTTTTCCATCGGTACCTCTTGGTATCCCCTATCACTGGTAAGTTTTTCCTTCTGGGTTCCCTTATATACTGCAATCCGCCAACTAGGTACATACTTTACATTCTCATTTTCACATGTCCAACGTGATTCACTTTCACCTCACTCCCCCACTCAAACGTGCAGGCCCTCCCTTCCCTCTCCCCCCCCCCCCCCCCATTTTTTCCTATTTCTCCCCCCCCCCTCCTTCCCCCTTCTTTTTCCCCTTTCCACCCACTCCATTCACTCCTATCCACTCCACTCACCTTACTCCCTCCCCTTTTCCTTCTTTGCCCCCCCCCCTTTCCTCCTCTCTCTTTCCCTCCTCCCATTCCCTCTTTGCCCCCTCTTCACTCCCCCCCCCCCTCCAACCCTGTTCCCCCCCCCCCCCCCCCCGCTTTCCTTCTTCCTCCTCTTTTCCACCTCCCCCCCCCTTCCACCCCCCCCATAGTCATTCCCTTTTGCCATTCCCCTCCATCCCCCAAAGTGGTGCACATTTTTGCTTTCTGTCACATCAATTTAGTTCGGTTGTTTGAGTAGTATTTTTTCACATTTGAACCACTAACCTTTTTCTTTTGGTAACCTTCCACTAATCCATATCACTTAAAAGCGGTAGTAAACCGCTGACTCCCCCCCCCCCCCTACACCTGTAAAGGGAAAAGGCATAATGAGCTAGTATGCACCGCATACTAGTTCATTATGAGATACTTACCTTAGAACGAGGCACCGGCATCTCTCCCGGTCCACGCTGAGGGAGCTGACATTTCCCCTCGGCATGTCTTCCGGGTATCGCAGCTCCGGCGCCGCGATGTCGTCACTCCCGCGCACGGCCGCGAGAGGCTTTTTTCCGGCAAGGTCCGGCGTTTTCCGAGCTTTCAGCAGAGAATCCCCTGTGCGCATGTGCCGCGTCTCATTGCGAGGGGAATATCTCCTAAACCGTACAGGTTTAGGAGTTTTTTTTTTTTTTTTTTTTTTTTTTTACGTACAGGTAAGCCTTATTATAGGCTTACCTGTAGGTAAAAGTTTAAAAAAATAGGTATACAACCGCTTTAATTTTATTTATCCCACTTCCATTCCTGTGCGTTCCCCTCTATTTGCTACCGAGTTTTTTGGTTCATCTACCTTATGCACTCTATTTTACCCAGACTCCAGCCCCTTGCCAATCTCCCCCATTTCCTGCAGGAGACCTCACTGGTAACATCTTGTGCTGTTTGCACATCAGGACTTGGATAAGCAGCCTCACATTTTTCCTCCCCCCCCCCGTACAATATACATTTTTCTGAACTGTATATATTTCCTGTATACGATTGACTATATTCCCATTGATCTTGTGTTGATGAAATTGCAGATGATTTTCCTGATGCAGCAGCCCCCCCCCCCCCCAGCCCCCATTTTACTTACCTGACCCAGATCTTTCTCCGGCCGGGAACGAGCACACCAGCTCTACCTGGTGTCTCCTGTCCCGATTGGATAGATAGCAGCGCAGCCATTGGCTCCCGCTGCTGTCAATCAAATCCAATGACATGGCGCCGGGGGGTGTGGCAGAGTCCTGCATTCTGTGTAAATGAATACAGATGCGGGACTCAGGAGCGCGCCCGCACGGGTGTCCACCAAGAAGAGCGCTTCTCCAACGTGGACACTCGATGCGGGGAGGAGCCACCAGCGCCGCTGAGGGACCCCAGAAGAGGAGGACCAGGGCCACTTTGTGCAAAACTAACTGCACAGTGGAGGTAATTATGACATGTTTTTTTAAAATGAGGTTTTACAACCCCTTTACGACTGAATCAATAGTAATGCAAATCCTTTGGCAGGTAAAACAGCTGATAAATGCATTTAATCTGTGTATTTAGTCCCTGTATTTCAGTTTTGATGTTCTTTTTTGCAACCAGTGAAAAACAAAGACTCTCAAACTGAAAATGCAGGATGGCAATAAAAAAGTATTGCATGACATCTGTACAAATTTAAAAAATGCCAGACTGCCATGATTGTCAAATCAATGTCAAAATATTTTCCCCCCCTAAATATGGAAGTTAGCAATGATTACCTTGGATATGGGCATTTTATTCTGCAATTATCAATAATTTTACTGTCCAGAAAGAGTTATAGATGGAATAGAACTATGCGGGATGCCTTTCTCATTGAAGCAAGGCACAAATTTAAGTGTACAAATTCTGATTGAACCGTATCAGGAAGATTTTTTTTAGTATTAAAGTGTGAAAAATTGGTCACTGTAACAGACTCTCATACAGATAAAAGAATGTTAGTTAAGAAAATAGAATATGTACATATTATTCCTAGTAATTTGGGATTTTATAGCCATTTTAAATTCACAAGGAAAACATTTTAGGCGTTCGGGTCCTTACACATGATATTGAAATATGAATGCTGGACTTTCCTGGCAGAAAGTTCCTGCCCAAAAAAAAAAAAAAAAAAATAATAAAAATGTATAAAACACAACTCAGAAAGTTAGCCCGGCAGCCAAGATTCACCCTCTTGAGCAGATATTTAGCCTACTTTCACACTTAGACCGCCCGAGCTTTAGCGGTCAAGCGCCGCTAGTTTTAGTGGTGCTGTGCGGGTGGGAGCGGGGCGATTTTAACCCCAAAGAAGGGGTTAAACACACCACTGCTAAAGCTCTTTGCAGGCGCTTCGGCAGCGCTGCCCATTGATTTCAATGGCAGGGGCGATGTATACACCGCAACAAAGATGCCGTTTGCAGGACTTTTTTTCCCCATCCTGCAAGCGCACCACCCCAGTGTGAAAGCACTTGGGCTTTCTCATCCTTATTGGTAATCAGTCCAATTCAGGGTAAATCCCTTGTTCAGCAATCTTAAAATGAAAAAACGTGGATGAAACACAATATCTTGTTTCAGAAACTTTCCAGATTTCCTTGCTCTAGTCTTTATACATCAGCCGTGTCACATGCAACTTTTTCTATACTGTTAGGCAAATGGTTTGCTACACAAAGCCATATTTGTAGGATAAGTTCACCTATACAAGAAACAAATGCACATTCCCCCCCCCCCCCCCCCCCCAGGTAAAAAAAATAAAAATAAGCATTTATTTTTTGTTTTGTTCGTAAGCTGTAAAACATTGCACCCACGATCAGCAGATTGTGGGTGCAATGCCACAGTCCTGCAGACTGTCTGCCCATACCTCTGAGACGGACAGGCAGTTACACTCTGACAAAAAGAATCAATGAACAGCTCCCTGGTAGTTAATTAAGAACTACAAGCTGACAGCCACAAAGGATTGTAGTTTTTACATTCACAGAACACTGTGAATAAATGGGGAGGGTGCAGTGTTTTTTGCAGATTGGAACAGTGAGCGTTGGGTTGGGGGGAGGTGGAGAAGATCTCTCACTGTCAAAATGGGGGATCGGATAAGGTGATCGCCATAAAAATGGTTGTGCGGGGTACGGAGGCCTCCTGGGCCCCTGAAACTCTGTGTGATTCCCTTTATTAAAGGTGTTTACCTTTTCTTACACGGTGATGGTTGTATTAATGACTATGTACACACACACACACATATATCCTTTAAGCAGAAACACTAAGGCAGTCCATATTGGTCCGATAACCACATCCACAGACTCAATGTGGATGGATGAATCCTTCCTGCTGCGGCATTGTATAAATAATGATCACTGTTGCCGCCAGATCTGATAATTCAGGAAAAACCTGACAGGCTGGTTGTATGCAAGTCGATCGATAGATCAACTTATGTACAACCAGCCTGCTCATACATGGATCGAAATTCAGCTGGTCACTGCTGAACAGACTACATTTTGATCCATGTATGGCCTGCATAACTGCTGTTTGTTGTTAAACAATTCATTTTTACTGAGCCATCGTTTACTACAGATTAAAGAATCGAGTCACAATTGAATTACAACACATAGGGTAGAGCTGCACGATTCTGGGAAAAATGAGAATCGCGATTCTTTTGCTTAGAATACAGATCACGATTCTCTTGCGATTCTTTAAAATGGTTAAATTTAAAAGAGAAAAATCAGCTGTAGACGGCGCATGCGCAATCAACACGCCGCTCGCTCCCGATGCTCGGGGCTGGTTATTCATTTAATACAGCAAGGGGCGGATGCTTTTCTCAAAGGGGCGGATGCTATTCTCAAAGGGGCGGATATATAGTTAAACCATATATCCGCCCCTTTGAGAAAAGTATCCGCCCCTTGCTGTATTAAATAACCAGCCCCGAGCATTGGGAGCAAGCGGCGTGTTGATTGCGCAGTCCAGGCCGGCACTATGCTCTATGCTGACTGACATCAGTTCCGGTTGCTGACGTCAGTTCCGATATCGGCGCCATTTGCGTTCCACGCTGGTTCCGTGTTTCCGACTGGGAGATCCGGAAAATCGAGCTAATCCAGCTTGCAGATCGCGCAGGGGTGGTGAATCGAAATCACGATCTTGTATACGATTAATCATGCAGCTCTAACATAGGGGGTTATTTACTAAAGGGAAATCCACTTTGCACTGAAAGTACACTTGGAAGTAAAGTCACTGTAGATCCGAGAGGGACATGCAAGGAAAATAAAAAAACAGCATTTTAGCTTGCACGATTGGATGATAAAATCAGCAGAGCTTCCACTCATTTCAGATCTACCCCTTAGATTTAGAGCGACTGCACTTTCAAGTGCACTTGCATTTCTTAAATAACCCCCATATTCTAGTTAGCCATTACACTCACAGCTTAGCAGTCAACTGTTACCCAACACTACACTTTTGTCTGCCTGTAGTTCCTGCAAAATGATGACAATAGACACATCAAACAGTTATATATTTTGGGTTCCCCCCCCCCCCATTTATAGACATTTTTAAATTAAGATACTGAAACTGAACAACCTCCTTAAAAATATAATTGTATGGGCTCTTTCACACGGGGCGGATCAGTGATGATCCGCCCCGTGAACACCCGCTTGCTCAGCGGGGATCGCTCCGCCAATCCCCGCTGAGCAGAAAGATGACAGGTCCATCGCTGCACACTGTGCAGCTACGGACCTGTCAGAGCGCCGCTCTCCCCTATGGGGGATCGGATGATGACGGACCGTAGTGTCCGTCGTCACCCGATAACGGATGGAAAAGTAGGTTTTTCCTCCATTACACTTTTCGGATCGGAGCGGGTCGGATGTCAGCGGATATGTCACCGCTGACATCCGACGTTCCATAGGATACATGTATGTCCGTTTTTCATCTGAAAACGGAAGGATGAAAAAGGACATACGGATCCCTCGTGTGAAAGAGGCCTATCTTTGCACAGCAAAAGCAAAAGTTGGATACTTCTGTAAAGGTGGAAGGTTTTTGTACCCTAATGCAGGGGTCAACCCCCGGTCCCCGGCCCACTACCGCGCCGTAGCGCTTCTGCAGCTGGGCCGCCAGTCCAGGCCGCCAGCAAGAGACAGCGCTGGGTGGATGGAAGAAGCGAGTGGGCGGACAAGCAGAGATAATATCTCTCTCCGCTCCCCGCATCACCGCTCTTCCACCCTCAAAGCCAGTGCTCTGTGTCAGTGTCGGAGGTGCGGCGGGAGCAGAGAGATGACATCATCTCATACTCACCGCTCTCATGTTCCTCACTGTATGAAAACAGATTCTGTTCAGCGGTGCAGATTGCCTGCCCCCCCCCCGGGCAGCTAACCAGGAATGGCAGAAGGGGGCGTGTGCTGAGACTTGTAGTTCACCCCCTCAGCTGTCTGCCTGACAGACCACAAGTGGTGCTCCACTCACTCCGCATCTGATGACAGGCAACGTGGCAAGTGACAATTCACATCTTGTGGCAGTAAGCGTGGCAGGCGATGTGGCAAGTGACATTCCGCATCTGGTGGCAGGCAGCGTGGCAAGTGACTATCCACATCTGGTAGCAGGCGAAGCACTCAGGGCTCCCACTGATTCTACATTATGGTGAGTTGAACTATTTCATTCACACCAACCATTGCCCGCGAAAAATCGTGAGGACCCCCCCCCCCCCCCCCCCGGTCCTTGGCACAATTTTCTTCTACACAGCCGGTCCCAAAAAGGTTGGGGACCATTGGATTCTCTGCGCGAAGGTTAAAAGAACTTCACTGATCAGGATTCACTCCAGCCCCCCTTACTTGAGCACAATCTCAATCCAGCATGTGCTTGAGAGCGTCTCTCTCTCTCTCTCTCTCTCTCTCATCACAGTCTGCGAGGAATGAGCCAGGGGCAAGCTGCTTGCTATGGGGCCATCCTGCAGGGGGGAGGGGGAGGAGCACCAGTGGTGGACTTGAGAAGAGGAAAATTGGGGCTACGCTGTGCAAAACCATTGCACAGAGCAGGTAAGTATGACATTTCTTTCCCCCCCCCCCCCATTTACAATCTTTTTTCAATTCTAGCACTTGCAGTTTTTTTTTACAATATAATTTATAGTGCACGGTGCTTAGCCATCATGTCATGGTATTGCTAATTACTGGTGTCCAATTATTTTTGGGCCAAACAAAAAAAAAAAAAAAAAAAAAGAAGGAAGAAGGATACAGTAATATCGCTACCCTAAAAAGAGAAAATGCACTGGGCATAGAGGCATATAGGATCTATACATGCAGGTTGTGTGTGTGGGGGGGGGGGGGGGGGGGGGGGACACTTCGCAGGAGTAGAATGAAAACAGATCACACTTCAGGCTGTGTTCCACTGATGCGAATTGGATGCTGGTTTCCCTGCATCTAATTTGTATGACAGGAGACTGACTGGCTCTCAATGGAGCCGGTTTACACATCTCCGGGCGCATTGCACAAGGGCCCTGTGCATCTTTGGCTCCATTTCAGGTCCAAATTCAGGCAAAAATTTGGGCCCGATTCCCCCCCGAAAAAGAGAACAGGGATGCACCTGACTCCTGCTGTGGCCGCATCCGCACACAGTATGAACCCAGCCTTTTGCCCTGTACACACGGTCGGACTTTCCGACAAAATATGTGCGATCGGAGCTTGTCGGAAATTCCAACCGTGTGTGGGCTCCATCGGACTTTTTCCATCAGAATTTCTGACACACAAAGTTTGAGATCATGCTATAAAATTTTCCGACAACAAAATCCGATCCTTTAAATTCCGATCGTGTGTAGACAAATCCGACGGACAAAGTGCCACGCATGCTCAGAATAAATTAAGAGACTAAAGCAATTGGCTATTGCCCAGTTTATAGTCCTGACGTACGTGTTTTACGTCACCGCGTTTGGATATTCCGACAACTTTGTGTGACTGTGTGTATGCAAGACAAGTTTGAGCCAACATCCGTCGGAAAAAATCCATGGATTTTGTTGACGGAATGTCCGATCAATGTCCGACCGTGTGTACGAGGCATTAGACTGTAAAGGCCCCTTTCACATGGGCCAAATCCGGTCTTCTCAGCAGGGGATCTGTAAGCTGATCCCCAGATGAGCGGAGTGGGTGGATGATAGATCTGTGTCTACTCCACTGATGCTAAATGGACACGCTCTGCTCTTTGGGCAGTTGGATGTAAACAGACTGTTTGCACCTAACTACCTTCCGATCTGATCAGAGGGCAACGGATGTCCTTCTGTTTGTTTTTAATGGATCGGATTGGAGATAGGCAGGTGTAAATGGACACAAGTCTGTTTACATCCGCTCCTCCATAAAAGATGAACGGAGGGTCTAAAAAAAATGTATTAATTTAAAAAAACGGACAGGCAGATTGATCGGACCGCTTGTGTGGAAGGAGCCTAAAGAAAGTCTAAAGCCTCGTACACACGATCAGATTGTTGGCCAACAAAACCGTGGACTTTAGCCAAAAGGGCGTTGGCCCAAACTTGTCTTGCATACAAACGGCAAGGAATTGTCGGCTAAAAGAAACCACGACCGTAGTGACGTACTACGTGATTTTCAGCCCTTTAGTGCCACCCTATGGGCTCCTTCTGCTAATTTTGTGTTAGTAGAAGTTTGGTAAGTGTTGATTAGCGCTTTTCATTTAGTGCCTGAACGGCCGTTCGTCAATCAGACATGTTGCGGAATCGGAGGAGATAACGTTATTTATTATTGGAGTTAATGCTTTGACATTTTTTTGGTTGAATAATGATTTGATATATTTTTGGATGCATAGAATGCACCTTTTGGTTAAGTTCTATTGGCAGATAGCATGTCAAATATCATTTGTTTTCTTTTTTAATGCACAATAAAAAAAAATTGTGTTTTACTTCAAAAAACAGTTTGGGAGTAGGCAGTTACAGTTAAAAAAAAAAAAAAACAATGTAAAATTAACAAGGGACACCAACATAGTTGTATCTTTGATCTTAAAAACTACAGGATAATGGTGCTGTGGTAACTTGCACCGAAGAAAAAAGGGGGGGGGGGGAGCATAATATTATTCTTGATATCACTAGAAGAAAAAAAAAAAAGCCTTTAAAAATTTGTTTGCAATAACGCCATCAGTATCACCAGCAAAGCAGCTTCATTATTATTAAAGAAGAGGAGAATGTGCGCTGCATTTTGAGATTTCATAGTTTGCCACGTCACGAATGTTAATTCTCCATTACGAAAGCTAGTTTACAAGACCGACCGCTTCTGGCTCGTCCTTGCTTCTGAGCATGCGTGTTTGGACTTTGGACTTTTGTCTGACGGACTTCTGTACACACGCTCGGAAAAACCAACAACAGACATTTGTTCGCGGGAAATTTTAAAACCTGCAATTCAACATTTGTCCGCAGAAAATCCGACAACTGTCCGATGGAGCAGACACATGGTCGGATTTTCCACCAACAGCCTATCATCACACTTTTCCCGTCGGAAAATCCGATCATGTGTATGAGGCTTAAGGCCTCATGTACACTGCTGCAGGTAAACAGACATTTAGGGGCAGTTGGGCCCCTGAACTCTCTTCTATGTTGTTATCTTATCAGTACATGTACATTGTGTAGTTTATAGTTGTTTAGAGGCAGTGGAGTTTAGTAGCATTTTTTCAGGACGGAAGTTAATTTGCATTTGGAACGGCACATGATTGTAACCGTGTGCAATCACGTCTAAACGCGGTAACTCGCATTTAGCCGCGTTTCGTTTGTAGGCATTTTTAATGGAGATACATTTCTAACCATTTACAATGCAAAAAGCGCTTCTAAAACGCAAACACGGCATTTAAAGGCAGTACAACTGATGTTTTTAACCGTCGGTTACTAGCTGTTAAAGAGGGAGTCCACCTAAAAAAAAAAAAAAAAAAAAAAAAAGGATTAAAAGCCAGCAGCTACAAATACCGCAGCTGCTGACTTTTAATAAATGGACACTTACCTGTCCTGGAGTCCAGCGATGTCGGCAGCCGAAGCATCTCTCAGGTGCTGCCACCGCCATTCTCTGTGAGGGAATCAGGAAGTGAAGCGTAGCGGCTTCACTTCCCAGTTCCCTGCTGCGCATGCGCGAGTCGCTCTGCGCGTCCTTACTGGTCCCCGATATCTCCTGGGACCTGTGTGTTTCCCAGGAGACAGCGGGGGGGGGGGGGCAGGAAAGGGCGTGACTCCGCGGGAGTCTATTCCAGGATTCCAGAAAGTGGGTGCAAATACCTGTATTAGACAGGTATCTGCAAAAGGGCGCCAACTGTGGCACTGGAGGGGGAGGGGGGGGGGGATCAGATGAGCGGAAGTTCCACTTTTGGGTGGAACACCGCTTTAAGTTCAGGAGAAGTTTTAAATAGTTCCTGTGTACATGAAGCCTAAACGAGGCCAAAGAAAAAAATATGCGCAGAGCAAGATTTCTTCAATCAGTGCCACTGGACAAAGGTGTAATGATCTATACAACATGCCTCAGAAAAATTAGCTTAACCACTTCCTTACCCGCCCATAGACATATCACATTCGCAGATGGGATCTCCCATCCTGGGTGGGCGTCATATGACGTCCTCGGCTTCCCGGCGATATAGGTTGCCTGTGCCCACCGCATCTCCGATGAGCCCGTCCACATGCCCGGCAGCCGCGACGTCCACCGGGCACTCGCGATCGCTCGTTACAGCGCAGGACCGTGGATATGTATGTGTAAACACACAGATGCACTTCCTGTCAGAGGAGAGGAGACCGGTGTTCATACTTGGTATGAACACACAATCGATCAGTCTCCTCCCCTAGTCGGTCCCCACCCCCTACAGTTAGAATCACTCCCTAAGTAACACATTTAACCCCTTGATCGTTCCCTAGTGTTAACCCCTTCCCTGCCAGTGACATTTATAGCACTGATCGCTGTATAACTGTCAGTGGTCCCAAAATAGTGTCAAAGTGTCCGATATGTCCGCCAAAATGTCACAGTCGCAATAAAAATTAAAAAATTAGCAGATCGCCGCCATTACTGGTAAAAAATAAATAAATAAAAATGCTATAAATCTATCCCCTATTTTGTAGGCACTATAACTATTGCGCAAACCAATCACACAGTGGTGTAGTGGGTAGCACTTTTGCCTAGCAGTAAAAAGGGTCGCCGGTTTGAATCCCAACCAAGACACTACCTGCCTGGAGTTTGCATGTTCTCCCTGTGCCTGCATGGGTTTCCTCCGGGTACTCCGGTTTCCTCCCACAGTCCAAAGACATACTGGTAGGTTAATTGGATCCTGTCTAAATTGTCCCTAGTATGTATGAATGTGAGTTAGGGACATTAGATTATAAGCTCCTTGGGGGTAGGGACTGATGTGAATGTACAATGTATATGTAAAGCGCTGCGTAAATTGACGGAGCTATACAAGTACCTGAAATAAATAAATATATGCTTATAGTGATTTTTTTTTACCAAAAATATGTAGAAGAATACATATCGGTCTAAACTGAGAAATTTTTTTTTTTTTTAATTTGGGATATTTATTATAGCAAAAAATGTTTTGTTTTTTTTTGTTTGTTTTTGTTTTTTTTTTTCAAACGTCTCGCTCTTCTTTTGTTTATAGCGCAAAAAATAAAAACCGCAGGAGGTGAAAGCTATTTGTGGGGAAAAAAAAGTTACAAAAAAAAATGTAATTTGGGTACAGTGTTGCATGACCGTGTAATTGTCATTCAAAATGTTACAGCGCTGAAAACTGAAAATTGGCCTGGGCAGGAAGGGGGTGAAAATGCCCGGTATTGAAGTGGTTAAAACAAGATAGATAGATAGATGTATATATTTATATTAATTTTTTTTTTCAAACTGAAACTGCCCAAGCAGAGACAACATAGCAAGTAAAACAAGGAGGACAAACTTCAGGCAGGCCAACGTACTGTGTTACTTTCCCAATGATACAAAGCCCAGATAGGCGCACACACGAGCAGGGTCACCTCCTAGATTAGAAGCTCTGCTCAGTAACAAGTAATTAGCGCCGCTGACAACAGAAGGGCTCCAGGGGCGGGGTGTCTCGGTGACGTCATGATACCTCAGGTGAACACTGCAGACCTTCCCTAGGGGCCCCGTCCTCTCCTATCACACACAACACATGAGGAAGTTCACAGATAACTTACCCAACAAAGATTCCTCACTACGACTTCTCTGTCTGCCGCCCTCCTCCTGTCCCACTGCCCCGAGCTCAGTCTCCGCGACACCGTCCTGCTGCTCCACAGGAACCACAGTGAAGTTAGTGGGCATCCTGAGGGGGTCAGGCGGGGAGCGCCGATACCTGGACTACACCAGAGCCCCGCTGTCACAGGGCACCAACACTAGGAAGAGAAGAAGGGTCAGATTGATAGAGGCTGTTCTCTTCCCCGCCCCGGTCCGCTCTCCGCCCGCTCCTTTAACCACCTAGCGCCCGGCTAATATCAGTGCCTGGGAGCTCATGGGTTAAGTCAGGTGGGCGGGGCGGCCAGTCAGACACCGCGCTGGCACGTGACAGCCATCGATGGACAATCATCTGACTGCTAGAGACGGGCGCTGGGCTGCTGCCGCCAAAACGGTTTAAACATGATCATCCCCTTTAACCTCTCCGTGCCAGCGACGTCTCCACTCACACTAATAGTTACCAAACCGAAATTATCCGAGGAAAGTCAGCACAGAGGTGTAATGATAGCAGTACTGATAGCATTCCTGTCAGATCTCTGTGCTGGGAACCAGGGACACCTTTTAGCCATAGGCCTTGTAGTCCTCCATGGAACACTCCTAGTTCATTGATACTTCCTTCATCTCTCCAAATGGAAGCCACTTACCTCTGTACTGGTATAGAGTCTGCAGGAGCCTGGCATGGCACCCTTCACCCACAAACACATCTTCCCTGCAAACATTTGTGTATTTATTATTCTAGGTATAAAAACATGGACTTTTAGTTCCTTTTGGGATAAAGATTTTACATGAATAAATAAAAGCTGATCATTGTAAGCACCCCCATCAATGGTAAATGGTTTGTCTCACCCTTGTAACTACCACTTTTGCTTGGTCTGGGCACTTAAAGCGGAGGTTCACACAAAAATTGAACCTCCACTTTTTGGAACCCTCGCCCCTCCGGTGTCACATTTGGCACCTTTCAGGGGGGAGGGGGGTGCAGATACCTGTCTAATTCAGGTATTTGCACCCACTTCTGGCATAGACTCCCACGGGAGTCTATGCCTCTTCCTGTCCCCCCGCGCTGTCTGCTGGGACACACACGGGTCCCAGGAGATAGCGGGGACCAGTTAGGACGTGCAGCGCGACTTGCACATGCGCAGTAGGGAATCGGGAAGTGAAGCCGCAATGCTTCACTTCCTGATTCCCTCAAAGAGAATAGTGGCAGCAGCTGCCGAGGGACGGGTCGGCCTCGGGTACCGACACCGCTGGATTCAGGGACAGGTGAGTGTCCTTATTTTAAAAGTCAGTAGCTGCTGACTTAAAAAAAAATTTTTTGCGGGACTCCCTCTTTAAACCCCCCTCCTGCCCAGACCAATTTTTAGCTTTCAGCGCTGTCACACTATGAATGACAATTGCGCGGTCATGCTACACTGTACTCCAATTTTTTCACACAAATGGAGCTTTCTTTTAATGGTATTTAATCAACACTTGGGTTTTTATTTCTTGCTAAACAAAAAAAGACAGAAATTTGAAAAAAAAAAAGTTTCATAGTTTGTTATACAATTTTGCAAATGGGTAATTTTTCTCCTTCATTGATATTCACAGATGAGGCTGCACTGATGGGCTGCACTGATAGGCATTGATGGGCACTGGTAGGTGGTATTGATAGGTAGCACTGGTGATGAGGCACTGATTGGTGACATTTATAGGTGGCACTGATGGGTGGTACTGTGGGCACTGGTAGGTTGCACAGGTGGGCACAGAAGCCTCTGCAGAGGCTCTCCACGATCGGGACTGATGTCCCTCTCACAGCCGCCAGTGGTCAGCTTTTTTTTCGTGAGGAGAAAAAATGGCCGATTACCGGCTCTGACAGCTGATCACATGGTAAGGGGTCTTATGCATAGGATGCATTAAGGTGAAAAAACACGAGGGTTTACAACCCCTTTAACCCTTTCCTGCCAAGCATACGCACATATGCAGACTCAGAAGTAAGTCTTCCATATGTGTGTGCTTTCTATATTCTTTAGAATTCTTACATCATTTTAGAATTTTCACTTCCTCATTGAGCACTGGGAGAAAGCTGATTGGAGCAAAGGCACACGCCCCCACTCTACATAGGTAGAAGAACGAATAAACTTTCAGAGCTGTGCTGTGACAGGGAAGCTTTCTGCTAATCTATTTATAGCAACCTCCCATGACACAAACTTCAGGCTGCTTTTATCTCCTATCTCAGAGAACTTGTCAGAAGTTATCATGCTGATAACAGAGAAATGAAACAGCAGAAATACATGGGAGAGAGATAAGTAAACAATACAGATATACAGTTAGGTCCATATATATTTGGACACAGGCACAATTTTAGATTTTTTTTAAGGAACCAAAACAAATTCAAGTTATGGTTATATAATGGATATTGTCTTAAAGTGCACACTTTCAGGTTTAATTTGGGGGTATGTGCATCCAAATCAGAGGAAGGGTTTAGGAATTACAGCTCTTAAGAATAGCCACCCCCCTTTTTCAAGGGACCAAAAATAGTTGGACAATTGAATCAAAAGCCGTTTCATGGCCAGGTGTGGACTACTCCTTCGTCATTTCTTCATCAATTAAGCAGGTAAAAGGTCTAGAGTTAATTCTAAGGCCCCATACACACTATTAGATTTTCTGCAGAGTTTTGTCTTCAGATTTACCAAAACCCTGTAGTGCAAGGGCCTGCCTGATTGCATACAAATTGGAACTCAAATGCCGCATACACACAATCGAATTTTCCGACAACAAATGTTGGATGTGAGCTTGTTGGCGGAAAGTCCGACCGTGTGTATGCTCCATCGAACAATTGTTGTCGGACTTTCCGCCAACAAATGTTGGCTAGCAGGTACTCAAATTTTCCACCAACAAATTTTTGTTGTCGGACTTTCCGATTGTGTGTACACAAGTCCGTCGCACAAAAGTCCACGCATGCTCGGAATCAAGTACAAGCCGGAAGCGCTCGGTCTTGTAAAACTAGCATTCGAAATGGAGACATCACGTACGTCTTGTACGTCACTACGTTCATAATTGTTGGCCAACATTTGTGTGACCGTGTGTATGCAAGACAAGTTGGAGCTAACACCCTTCAAACAAAAATCCACGGTTTTGTAGTCAGAAAGTCCGATCGTGTGTACGGGACATAAGGCTGCTTTCACACTGAGGCGGTTTACAGGCGCTATAGCGCTAAAAATATTGTTTGCATAGCGCCTGTAAAGAGCCTCTCCTCTCACTCCAATGTAAAAGCCCGAGTGCGCTGGCAGGACGCCAAAAAAAGTCCTGCAAGCAGCATCTTTGCAGAGGTGTATACACCGCTCCTAAAGCGCCCCTGCCCATTAAAATCAATAGCGGCGCTTTACCGCCGATGCCCCAGTGTGAAAGTAGCCTGAGGCCAGGTTTACACTAGTGCGACAAACGCTCCGACATTGGGAGCTTATGTCACATGACGTGTAAAAATCAAAGTTTCCCTATGGGTGCCGTCTTAACTGGTCCGATACAAGTCGGTCCGACTTTGAAAATGCTCCCTGTACTACTTTGGTCCGACTTTGATCCAACTTCAGCCCATTGACTATCATTGAAGTCGGATCAAAGTCGGATTGCCGTCTTGCATGATCCAACTTTGGCATGCAACTTGTGTTCTGATGATCTTGAGAGGGAACTCCACGCCAAATTTTAAATAAAAAACCGGCATGGGTTCCCCCTCCAAGAGCATACCAGGCCCTTCGGTCTGATATGGATTTTAAGGGGAACCCCTTACGCCCAAAAAACGGTGTGGGGGTCCCCCCAAACTCCATACCAGACCCTTTACCGAGCACGCAGCCCAGCCGGTCAGGAAAGGGGGTGGGGACGGGCGAGCACCCCCCCTCCTGAACCGTACCAGGCCACATGCCCTCAACATAGGGGGTGGGTGCTTTGGGGCAGGGGGGGTCCTGTGGCCCCCCCGCCCCAAAGCACCTTGTCCCCATGTTGATGAGGACAAGGGCCTCTTCCCGACAACCCTGGCCGTTGGTTGTCGGGGTCTGCGGGTGGGGGGCTTATTGGAATCCAGGAGCCCCCCTTAATAAGGGGGGCCCCAGCCCTATGTGAATGAGTGTGGGGTACATCGTACCCCTACCCATTCACCTGGGGGGAAAAAAGTGTAAAAAAAACACACTAGACAGGTTTTTAAAGTAATTTATTAGGCAGCTCGGGGGGTCTTCTTACGACTTCGGGGGTCTCTTCCGACTTCTCCGCGCTCTCCGGCCTCTTCTCCGTGCTCTCCGGTTCTTCTCCCGGGCTCCTCCTCTATCTTCTGCTCTTTTGCTAGCGTTGGCCTGGTCTTCTCCATCGTCTTCTTCCCTCCGGTCTTTTCCCGATGTTGACACTACGCTCTCTCCCGCTGTAATGCCGTGTGTGCGGTGCACAACAACTTATATAGGCATGGGGCGTGGTCACCAGGTGATGTCACCCGGTGACCCTGCCCCTTATGATGTCACCACCCCATCATGCACCCAGTGACCACACCCCATGTGACTGCGCACACGGCATTACAGCGGGAGAGAGCGTCGTGTCAACATCGGAAGGAGACCGGAGGGAAGAAGACAACGGAGAAGACCGGGCCAACGCTAGCAAAAGAGCAGAAGATAGCAGAGGAGCCCGGCAGAAGACACCAGAGAGCGGGAGAAGAAGCGGAGACCAGGAGAAGAGGCCGGAGAGCGGGAGAAGAGGCCGGAAGAGACCCCCAAGTCAGAAGAGACCCCCGGAGCTGCCTAATAAATTACTTTAAAAACCAGTCTAGTGTGTTCTTTTTATTGACACTTTTCCCCCAGGTGAATGGGTAGGGGTACGATGTACCACA
The DNA here is from genome assembly GCF_042186555.1 of Aquarana catesbeiana. Taxonomy (NCBI): domain Eukaryota; kingdom Metazoa; phylum Chordata; class Amphibia; order Anura; family Ranidae; genus Aquarana; species Aquarana catesbeiana. The sequence continues at coordinate 244,345,282 of NC_133328.1, read as the reverse complement.
TACTCATTAACATAGGGTGGGGGGCCGGAATCTGGGGGCCCCCTTATTAAAGGGGGCTCCCGGATTCCGATAAGCCCCCCGCCCGCATCCCCCGACAACCAACGGCCAGGGTTGTCGGGAAGAGGCCCTTGTCCTCATCAACATGGGGACAAGGTGCTTTAGGGTAGGGGGGTTGCAGGGCGCCCTCCTGCCCCAAAGCATCCACCCCCCCATGTTGAGGGCATGCGGCCTGGTACAGTTCAGGAGGGAGGGGGGCGCTCGCTCGTCCCTACCCCCTTTCCTGACCAGCCGGGCTGCGTGCTCGGATAAGGGTCTGGTATGGATTTTGGGGGGACCCCCACACCGTTTTTTCGGCGTAGGGGGTTCCCCTTAAAATCCACATCAGACTGAAGGGCCTGGTATGCTCTTGGAGACCATACTGGTCTTTTATTTAAAATTTGGCGTGGAGTTCCCCCTCAAGATTCATACCAAACACAGTGCCTGGTATTGGTGGAAATCCAAGTCGGATCCCTGTTCATTGAAAGTTGGATGTAGGCTTCAAGTTGCAGGGCAAAGTCGGATCCAAAGTAGGACGGCTGTCATGTCGCACCAGTGTAAATTCGGCCTGAGGCCGGGTTGACTCAACGCTCTCTCCTGCTCTAATGCTGGGTGCGCGATGTGCCACTACTTATATTGGCATGGGGCGGGGTCAACAAAGGCACGCCTTTTATGACATCACCGCCCATCATGCCCTGGACGGTGACGTCATAAGAGGTGGGGCTTCCAGATACTGTCAAGCGGAGACCCCGCCCCATGCCAATATAAGTAGTGGCATACTGTGCACCCAGCATGAGCGAAAGAACCGGAGAGAGAGTGGAGAAGAACTGACAGAGGCAGAAGAGGAGGTAGAAGAGCCGGAGAGGGGAGAAGAGATCGGAAGAGACTACAGAGCTGCCTTAATAAATGACTTTAAAAACCTGTGTAATGTGTTTTATTTTTTACACTTTTTTTTAGGTGAATGGGTACGGGTACAATGTATTCCATACTCATTCACATAGGGTGGGGGGGGCTGGGATCTGATGGCCCCCTTGTTAAATACCAGATTCCGATAAGCCCCCCGAAACCAACGGTCAGTGTTGTCGGGAACAGGCCTTGTCCTCATCAACATGGGGACAAGGTGCTTTTGGGTGCCCCTGCCCCAAAGCGCTCACCCCCCCATGTTGAGGGCATGTGGCCTGGTACGGTTCAGGAGGGGGGGCTCGCTCGTCCCCACCCCCTTTCCTGACCTGCCAGGCTGTGTGCTCGGATAAGGGTCTGGTATGGATCTTGGGGGGGACCCCACACCGTTTTTTCGGTGTAGGGATTCCCCATAAAATCTATACCAGCCAAAGGGCTCTTGGAGGGGAAACCCATGCCGTTTTTTTTTTAATTTGGCGTGGAGTTTCCTTTCAAGATCATCAGTGCACAAGTCGCGTGCCAAAGTCAGATCAGTTAAGACGGCGATCCAACTTTGATCCGACTTCAGTGATATTTAATGGGCTGAAGTAGGATCAAAGTCGGACCAGTGTAGTGCAGGGAGCATTTTCAAAGTCAGACCGACTCGTGTCGGACCAGTTAAGATGGCTCCCATAGGGAAACATTGATTTTCACATGTCATGCGACATGAACTCCCAATGTCGTAGCGTTTGTTGTACCAGTGTGAACCCGGCCTCAGTGTGGTATTTGCATTTGGAATCTATTGCTGTGAACCTACATCATGCTTTCAAATGAGCTGTCCATGCAAGTGAAACAGGCCATTGTAAGGCTTTAAAATGAAACAATTCCATCATAGAGATAGCAGCAACATTAGGAGTGGCCAAATCAACAGGCACAATTTGGTACATCCTGAGGAAAGAAGAACACACTGGTGAGTTCAGCAACATAAAAAGAATGATCGCAGGATCCGGTCTATGGTAAAGAAAAACCCATTCACAACATGCAGACAAGTGAAGGACACTCTCCAGGAGGTGGGCGTATCATTGTCAAAGTCTACAATCAAGAGAAGACTTTACAAAAGCAAATACAGAGGGTTCACTACAAGGTGAAAACCATTCATAAGCCTAAAAAATAGAAAAACCAGATTAGACTTTGCCAAAAAAAAATCTAAAAAAGCCAGACCAGTTCTGGAAAAGCATTCTTTGGATGGCTGAAACTAAGATTAATCTGTATCAGAATGATAGCAAGAAAAGAGTGTGGAGAAGGCTTGGAACAGTTCATTATACAAAGCACACGTCATCATCTGTAAAACATGGTGGAGGCAGTGTGATGGCATGGGCATGCATGGCTTCCAGTGGCACTGGGTCATTGGTGTTTATTGATGAGTCATTGCCAGAAAAGGATTCTCAACAAAATATAAAAAATGAACATTTTATTTATACATTTTATTCATTTGTCCAATTACATTTGAGCCCCTGGAAATGGGGGGACTGTGTATAAAAATAGTTGCAGTTCCTACAATTTGTACTTGATATATATGTTCAACCCTGCTGTCCAGATATGATTATGGTTCATGTTTTTATATATGTTTTTTGTATGAGATGTATGTTTTTTATTCTAGATAGTGAGACCTGTTTCTCTAAACACCCCCTGATTGTGTCCTGACGAAGCGAAACACGTTGACGCACAGGGGCTCACTACGTTCAGATGGTGCAATTTTCCATTTTGCGCCGTGTTTCTCCTATTTATAATTCACTTTGCACAATTTTAATTCTTACTGTGTTTTGTTCTTTTTAAATAATTGTATTTTGTACAAATAAAAATATATTTTTTAAATTGCATTATCGTCCATTGTGCCTCTAAAGTCTGACCTAGGGCTTTTTTGCCCCTTTCCCCCCCCTTTTTTTGTTTCTATATTCATAGTTTACGGATTTGGCCATAGGAGTATTTTTGCTCTAGTTATTAACTTATGTTCAACCCCTTAAATTAAAGCTGAAAGTCTGCACTTCAAATTCATTTGGATTGTTTCATTTTAATTTTATTCTGGTGGCATACAGCGCCAAAAGTATGAATATTGTGCCTGTGTCCAAATATATATGGACCTAATGCCGCGCACACACGGCCGGACTTCCCGACAGAAAAAGGACTTTTTCTGTCGGCATTTCTGATGGACTCAGATATAGAACATGTTCTAAATCTTTCCGTCGGAAATGCAGACAGAGTTTAGCCCATTGGCAAGTCCGCTCGTGTATACGCAGCATAACTGTATGTGCCCTGGTCTAATTTCATGAATTGGGTTTACATCCAATTTAAGGGTACTTTCATACTGGGGTGGTGCCGGCATTAGCGGTAAAGCGCCGCTAGTTTTAGTGGCGCTTTACCGCTGTTATAGTGGCACTTTTCGGCCGCTAGTGGGGTGCTTTTAATCCCTGCTAGTGGCCGAAAAAAGGGTAAAAAGCGCCCGTGTTGTGGTGCTGCCGGAGCGCTTTGCAAGCGCTTCGGCAGCGCTGCCGATTCATTTGAATGGGCAGGGCATTTTGGGAGCGATGTATACACCGCCCCAAAGATGCTGCTTGCAAGACTTTTCTTCCCATCCTGCAAGCACACTGCCCCAGAGTGAAAGCACTTGGGCTTTCACACTGGGGTGGTTTGAGAGGCGCTCTACAGCCGCTAATTTTAGCGCTCAAACACCTGAAATGGGCCCCAGCTCTGCCCCCCCGGGTAAGTGGGTAGGGGTACTATGTACCGCATACTCGTTCAAAATTGGGGGCGGGATGTGCCCCAAAGAACACCCCCCCCCCGATGTTGAGGGCATGCCCTGGCAGGCTGCATGCTTGGATAAGATGGATTTTGTGGGTGACCCCAAGCCGTTTTTTTTTTTAAATTTTGGCGTGGGGTTTCCCCTCAAAATCCATACTAGACCCGTAGGGCCCGGTATGGATTGGGGGGGACCCCTATGTCGTTTTTTTTTTTTTTCAATACGGTTAGCATTTTTAACATTGCCTCTGAGCACAAGTCACATGTCACAAGTCGGATCAGTTAAGATGCAGATCCAACTTCTATGCGACTTCAATTAAATTCAAGGGGCTGAAATCGGACCCAAGTCGGACCACAGTAGTGCAGGAACCTTTTCAAAAGTCGGACTGACACAAGTTGGACCAGTTAAGACAACTCTTATAAGGAAACATTTATTTTTACATGTCATGCGACTTGTGCTCTCAAAGTCAGAGTGCTTGTCGCATCAGTGTGAACCAGGCCTTAATGTTTACTATAGTTAACCCTGGCTGTACTGTGCTGGCAGATCTTGAGTATTGTCAGTCCTAACAAAGGGTTAAAGATCTAGAAACTGGGCCTCTGAATTGTATGGGAATGAGGGAACACTCAGTTCATCCTTCTTATGCTGGCCATACATGGCTCAGGTTTTTTTGTTCAGCCAGCAGGCTAAAGGAAAAATACTGATCCGTTGCCTCCATCCACGCATTCAAGGTGGATGGGGGAATCCTTCCTACTGTGTCATTGTATTCTGACATTTTTCAACAAGCCCATTCATTAGACATTGATCGACCTTTCATGAACTGGACCAGTCATAGATGGACCGAGTTTACTGGTCCCTACCAAACGGACAAATTTTGATAAATCTATATGCAGCTTTAGTTAGGGGGAACAGACTGAGTTTACTCTTATTTCAAATTGTTCAGAATAGCTTTTTTTTTTTTTTTTGCAAACACAAGTGAATGGAAAAACAAAAATTGTGTTTTTGTTTTTTTATTGCTAAAACAATTTCTTTCACTTGAATTTTATTTTTTAGAAACTACAAGAAAAATGCACAGTTACAAAAATACTATGTGAAAATATGAACAAGTTCAGAAGGACCACTGGTCCCGAGCAACATTATGTGGTTAGATAATATAGGGTTAGTAAGAGCCCTGCCTGGAGATGGAAAGTCTCATCTGACTGCGTCAAACGCACCTTGGCCACATGGAAAAAGGTGTTATGGTCAGATGAAATTGAATTATTTGGCGGGAATCCAATACAGCCAAATAACACCATTTCCACAGTAAAGCATGGAGGTGGTAATATCCTGTTTTGGGGGTGTTTCTCTGCAGCAGGGACTGGAGCACTTGTCAGGATAGAATAAAAATAGATGGGGCAAAATACCAACAAATTCTTGAGGAAAATCTGCTGCCCTTTGCCAGAAAGTTGTCAATGGGAAGAAGGTTTACCTTCCAAAATGACAATGACCCAAAGCAGGAGAAAAAGGTGAATGTCCTTGCATGGATTAGTCAGAGCCCAGACTTAAACCCCATAGAAAATCTATGGAATGACTTGAAGACTGCAGTCCACAAACGGTCACCATCAAATTTAATTGAACTTGAGTAGTATTGCAAAGTCTAAATTTGCACTTGGATGTTATACACTGCAAAGTCGTTTAACCTTAGGGCATGTCCTCCATATATGCTTCACGTCTTCTAGGTCTGAAATTCCCTAAAGCATGTAGAGGAGTAGGAAGGGAGGCATTTACCAATTCTAGCTGGAGTAAAGTACCACCGGGACAGGACTTTGAAAGATTTTTATCAAGTTATAACATTGCGGGAGGAAGGGAATAATCAATAATGCCTCCCAAATTTTTTTCCATGTCTCAGGGGTGTTTTTTTTTTTTTAAGTGCATGCAAACCCTTACCTTTACAACAACTCATTCAGTTTATAATAGAAATGCATGGATTTCGCTGCTGAGATCCAATGCAGATGTGCTCAATACTTGAATGATAGGAGAAAATTGAGTGTTCTCGACATACCTTATGCAATGTTATACCCTGCCAAATTACATATAGTGGATGAGGGTACGTATTTCTTAGAGACACCTGCACTGGCTGCGACCTAGTTGGAATGTCCGTGGTGTACACAATCCCATGAAAAGACTTGTTATGTTCTTGACAGTACAGCAGTTTAACCCTTAACTTTTGAGACGTTAAACTTTCCAAAACATTCCAAGTTCTCTACACAATACCACCCCATCCACTCAAATTATTTAGGGGCGTAAGCATATTGATTTCTAATGGGGCAAATACATTAACTACTTAACCCCCAGGCCAATTCTGACATTTCTGTCATACTTGTAAAAATCTGCATTTTTTTGCTAGAACATTTAGAACTTCCAAACATTATTTTTTTTTCAAATACAATTGTTTGGTAAAATATGTCATGCCTTAAAATTTCATACACCCATGGAATAATTACATATATAGTTACATAGTAGGTTAGGCCGAAAAAAGACACAAGTCCATCAAGTCCAACCCATGTTTGTGATTATTTGTCTGTATTGCATTGTATATCTCTGTATGTTGCAGTTGTTCAGGTGCTTATATAATAGTTTCTTGAAACTATCGGTGCCCCCCCGCTGAGACCACCGCCTGTGGAAGGGAATTCCACATCCTTGCCGCTCTTACAGTAAAGTAAACCTCTTTTCTTCTAATTTTAATGAGTGGCCACGAGTCTCCCTTCTGCGAAAAAGTTTTATCCCTATTGTGGGGTCACCAATATGGTATTTGTATATTGAAATCATATCCCCTCTCAAATGTCTCTTCTCCGGAGAGAATAAGTTTAGTGCTCGCAACCTTTCCTCATAACTAATATCCTCCAGACCCGTTTAGCTTTGTTGCTCTTCTTTGTACTCTCTCCATTTCCAGTACATCCTTCCTGAGGACTGGTGCCCAGAACTGGACAGCATACTCTAGGTGCGGCCGGACTAGAGTCTTGTAGAGCGGGCGAATTATCGTTTATCTCTGAAATTAATTCCCTTTTTAATGCATGACAATATTCTTTTTGCTTTGTTAGCAGCAGCTTGGCATTGCATGCCATTGCTGAGCCTATCATCTACTAGGACCCCCAGGTCCTTTTCCATCCTAGATTCCCCCAGAGGTTCTCCCCCCAGTGTATAAATGGTGACAAACTACAGTACATAAAAATCTTCAAAGGCGACAATCTTACATAAGCTCTTATACTATTTCCGTACCTTACCAGTGAGAGTCCCTCCACATTTCCTCTGCCTGCTCCAGAGCAGGATCTTATGCTTTTATCTGGGCCAATAACATCCTAGAATCTCTTCATACATAGACTACAAGGGGGCTTGGGGTTCCCCATGTCTCCAAATACTACCTAACCGCCCAGATTTCCCAACTGACCCTGCTTCATGCCTCCTCCAATGTCCCCTATGGGTGCTCTTGGAGTTCCCCAACTGCGCCCCTCTCTCCATACAGGTGCTTTTTTTGGGCTCCCACGGAAACTACGCCCGACGGCGTTAAGCCCTCAAATGCAACATAGCTTGCATTTATTTGACTCAGTGAGGTACTTGAGCTCCCTTAGGTCTCCCTCTTCACCCCTGCTACCTATTACTAATAACCCCTCCATTCCTCCTAGCATTGTCCAGCCTCATGCGTTCGCGTGGTGGACTTCCTGTGGTCTTACACATGTACGCCATTTTTTGCCCACCCGATCATTTCATGAGTCCCACGGCGCTCCCCAGTCAGAGTTCTTTCACTATCTTCAGCTTCAACACTGGATAGCTCCGGCGTACCTCTTCCTATCCGTTCCAGAAAACCACTTTTGAACACATCTGTCAACACTCCCTGGGCTCCTCGGGTCTTATCTCCACTCTCTATGCATCTTTGAATGGCCGATCATCTTTCATTTCACTTTCCTATGCGGCTCAGTGGGAATAAGTTTTGGGTACTGGGATCGATCCGGCAGATTGGGGCAAAGCTTGGTATTTGGTTGCTAAATGTTTATTCAATACTGCCACCTTAGGGATGGCGTACAAAATGTTGTTGCAGTGGTACTGGTTTCTGGCTCGTGTTGCCCATTCCAAAGACTTCTAGTAATCGCGGTTTCTGGGGATGTGGCCCTTGTGGGGATGTTTTACATACCTGGTGGATATGCTCACGATTGGTGGGCTTTTGGTTCCAAGTGTTTGGCTCGCTGTATTCCCTGTTTCACCTGAATATCCAAAAGAAGGTTAAATTCGCTTTGCTCTATCCCAGGCTTATTTGCTCATCAATAAAAACTGGCATCCTACTTGTTTATAGCAAAAAGGATGATCGCCCAGGCCTGGAAGAAACCTACAGTATCCTTCCAGGGAGTGATAGACCGTTTGATGGCCATGATGCTTAATGATAAGTGTGTGTTTAAAGAGCAGATGGTTATCTTCTAAAAATCGTTTACTAAAGGGGAGGTTCACCTCCGTTTTTCGGAACCCTCGCCCCCTCCGGTGTCACATTTGGCACCTTTCAGGGGGAGGGGGGTGCAGATACCTGTCTAAGACAGGTATTTGCACCCACTTCCGGCATAGACTCCCACGGGAATCTATGCCTCTTCCTGTCCCCCCCGCACTGTCTGCTGGGACACACATGGGTCCCAGGAGATAGCGGGGACCAGTTAGGACTCGCGCATGCACAGTGGGAAATCGGGAAGTGAAGCCGCAACGCTTCACTTCCTGATTCCCTCACAGAGAATGGCGGCGGCAGCTGCCGAGGACGAGGGACAGTTCTGCCTCGGGTGCCGACACCGCTGGATTCGGGGACAGGTGAGTGTCCTTATTTTAAAAGTCAGCAGCTGCAGTATTTGTAGGTGCTGACTTTAAAAAAAAAAAAAAAAATTTGCAGGACTCCCTCTTTAACCCAAAACACAAAAAAAAACAAAAAACAGATCATGTTCCCTTAAAGCATGTTATACAGCACAGCGCTTGTGCTGTGTCATTTGGCCCTCTGTATCACCTGCTGTAATACCTGTCTGATCCTGCCTGGCTATGCCCTTCCCTTGTACTTTGACCACGATATATTAGGGCTGCTGAGCTCTGACACCGTTGACAGCGTACGTGCCTTTGTCAGCTGCAGCCCTGCTCTGTCTGTGTCCTCTCCTCCATCCTCTCCTCCCTTCCCTCTCTGACTGTCTGCTCGTGTCAGCGCCCACCAGCCCCGCTCCTGCTGCTCTCATATATGCTCTCTTTAATTAACATTAAAAGCTCACATCACCTCTGTATTAGAACAATAAGTGTCTGTGTTATATCATAAATATGCTTATCTGTACTGATAAAACAGCGTCTTCCGGTGATCATGTGACTCCTCGGCCCTGTCTCTCCTCTCCTCCCCGACTGACGTCAGCAGCAGTGCTCGGGCCCGCCCACTGGAACTGTCAGCTGGGCAGAGGAGAGAGGAGGCAACTGATTGCAGGAAGATGGTGTGTTATCAGTACAGATAAGCATATTTATGATATAACACAGACACAGGGGAACTTATTGTTCTAATACAGAGGGGATGGGAGCTTTTCATTAATCGTTTCAGCCCCAGAAGATTTTACCCCCTTCCTGACCAGAGCACTTTTTGCGATTCGGCACTTCGACGGTTCTAACTGTGGGGGGGGGGTGGGCTTCCAGTCACGTGACAGCGATCACTGCTTCCGATGACAGGGATCAGTGATCTCTGTCATGACACAAGGCAGAACGAGGAAATGCCTTGTTTACATAGGCACTTCCCCGTTCTGCGGCTCCGTAACACAATCGCCCGGAGACAGGCGAACGTTGAGTCCGCCAGTCCCGCGGGCATGGTCACGCTGTACGCATGACCGTGTTATCCCCGCCTCTTAAAGGGCACGTACAGGTACGCCCATTTGCCCACTGCTGCCATTGTGCCGAAGTATATCGGCGTGCAGCGGTCGGCAAGTGGTTAATTAAACTTCCTTCATGCATAAGGTGCCAAGTGCTGGGAACATAAATTGGTGCAATACGTGCTCCTCTGTGTGCCCATTTACTCACCAGCTGCCATGGACCCCCATGACAGGAGTCATATGCGCTTGTGTAAATGTCTCAGATGCTGGGCATAAAACCGGAACCAGAAGTGCACCACAACATGCGGGTAGTGATGTCATTTTCGGCCGGTGAGACTTATGTCGCGGTGCACTTCAGGTTCCAGTTTTATGCCTGAAAATTTTTTTTACCATGTGAGTGGAATACCTTCTTTTTATACTATATTTTAATAAACAGAATTACGCTATATTTCCCTTTCTTTTGCCATTTATTACTACACATGAGTACACCTTTACCTGCAACCAAGGAGCCAAGAAGAAGGACTACAAAGCCCAGCATCTGAGACATTTACACAAGTGCATATGACTCCTGTCATGTTTTTTTTTGTAAGCAAAAAATCCAAAACGACTCTGGTAGCAAAAGGGTTAAAGTGGTTGTAAACCCTTACATAAACCCAAATGAAGTGACTAGCCTCAGGTGATACACTGAGATAAAACAAATTCCCCTACATAAATGATACCTGTTTATCTGCAGCCCTCACTTCTCTAAAGCCTCTTAATATACACACTTTACACAGCATCTCTCAGCTCTAGAAAGCAGGGGGCAGGGATCTGACCTCACATACTGTGGAGCACATATCAGGGAGAGGAGTGTAACCTGAGCCCTGAGTGGAGTGAAAGGACGCCCCCCTCCACACAGCACACAGGAGAACATGCACAGCTGAGTCAATCAACCACAGGCTGTGTGCTATGACTCCACTCCCCATCCCCCTCCATTTCTTGAAGTCAGGAAGACCTTTCAACAGTGAGTCTTGGAAACAGCAGAGGAACTACACAGCAGAGAGAAATCATACTTAGCCACTTCCCGCTGGGAGGGCATACATGAACGTCCTCCCATTTCAGTGGTTAAACCGGGATGATGCCTGCACCCACATCAACTCAGTATCGTTCTTATCAGCCGGTGATTCCCTGCATCGTAAGAACCATTATGGCGGCAGTTCAGCCGTTTGATTGTTCTTACAGGCGGCGGGAGGGGACGCCCCCTCCCTCCGGTGCTCCAACCGGCTCACCCGTGCGACCCGTGCGATCGGAGAAGGAATCCACCTGCGCCGAAGGTGAACCATAGAGATTTCCGATAGATGGTCCCCGGTCAACTCTGACTCTCGGAGGCCCAGGCGCAACGAGTTGTAAATACGGTCATGTACTCGGCTGATCGTCCTGTTTCTTTTTTTGATCTCAGGCTTTCCAGCCTGGAGGAGAGATGTGGGGTCTTATTGACTCCACATCTCTCCATAAAGAGGACCTGTCATGCACTATTGCTATTACAGGGGATACATCCCTTGTAATAGGAATAAAAGTGATTGAAAAAAATGAAAAAGGGAAAGTGTAAAAATAAAAAATAAACAATAATACATTTTTTTTTTTTTTTAAAGCGCCCCCGTCCCTGCAAGCTTGCACACAGAAACGAACGCATATGTACATCGTGCCAACATATGCAAATGGTGTTCAATCCACACATGTGAGTTATCGCCACGAACGTTAGAGCGAGAGCAACAATTCTATCCCAAGACCTCCCCTGTAACTCTAAAAACGTAACCTGTAAAAAAAATGTAAAAAAATGTTAAGCGTTGCCTATGGAGATTTTTAAGTACCGAAGTCTGACACCATTCCACGAGTGTGTGCAATTTTCAAGCATGACATGTTAGGTATCTATTTACTCAGCTTCACATTTTTCACACTATACTAAAAAATTAGGCTAACTTTAGTGGTTTTTATTTTTATTCATAAAAGCTTTTTTCACAAAAAACACGTTTGAAAAATTGCTGCGCAAATACCATATGACATAAAAAGTTGCAACGCCATTTTATTCCCTAGGGTCTCTGCTAAAAAAAAAACCATATATATAATGTTTGGGGGTTCTGAATAATTTTCTGAAAAACATGATGATTTTTACATGTAGGAGCAAAGTGCCAGAATTGGCCCGGATGAGCGGTCGAGGAAAGGGTTAAAAGCGCCCGTTTTGCGGCGCTTCGGCAGCGCTGCCCATTCATTTCAATGGGCAGGGACGGTGGAGGAGCGGTGTATACACCGCTCCCGAACCACTCCAAAGATGCTGCTTGCAGAACTTTTTTTCCTGTCCTGCAAGCGCACCGCCCCAGTGTGAAAGCGGAAAGCCTGAAAAGCACCCCAGTGTGAAAGGGGTCTAAAGGAGTTGTAAAGGCAGAAGCTTTTTTATCATAATGCATTCTATGCATTAAAGTGGTTGTAAACCCTTTACAACCACTTTAAACTACAGGCAAGCCTATAATTAGGCTTGCCTGTAGCTGCACTGGATATCTCCTAAACCTGCACGGTTTAGGATATATCACTGTATTTGCATGTGCCGATGTCATGCGCACTTAAGCCAACTGAAGCAATGGCTCGTACGTGCCGTTGCTTCAGTTGTACTGTGCCGTTCGCGGCGGCTCCCGCGCGCATGCGCAGGAGTGACATCATCGCGGCTCTGGCCAATCACAGCGCCGGAGCCGTGATACCCGGAAGCAAGCCCCGTGCGACATGTCGGCGGCCTGAGGGGGATACGAGGACGGCTGTGGGGGCTTCGTTCTCGGGTATGCTATGCATACTAGCTCATTATGCCTTTATCTTGCAGGGTGTGTTTTTAGTTTTTTTTTTTTTGCAGGAGGGTTTACTTCCTCTTTAAGATAAAAAGCCTTCTGTGTGTAGCAGCCTCCCTAGAACCCTCTAATACTTACCTGAGCCCCCTCTCTGTCCAGCGATGTCCACGATTCCTTCGGCCATCCCAGACTCTCCCTTCTGATTGGCTGAGACACAGTAGCAGTGCCATTGGCTCCCGCAGCTGTCAAAGTCAGTAAGCCAATCAGGAGAGAGAGGGGGCAGAGCTGAACGGCAGCTTCGTGTCTGCATGGACACTCGGAGATGCAGCTCGACAGGCAGAATGGGCCAGGAGCACAGAATAGGGACCCAAGAAGAGCAGGATCCAGGCTGCCCTGTACAAATCCAACTGCACATAGGAGGTAAGTATATCATGTTTGTTATTTATTTTTATTTTTTTAAACAAGACTTTACAATCACTTTAAGCTTGCCATAGATCGATCGAAATTCAGGGGGGTCAGCAGGAACCGGATACATCACTTTAAGTTCAGTGTAAACAGGGATTAAAAAGTTGTTGTTTTTTTTTAAACCCAGCGATCAGAGAGAGGGGGCTGGGAGGGAGGAGTCATTTTATCCTGTAATTGGGCTTTAAAATTTAATATGTATCATAAGCTTCCTGATATGCCTCTTCAGTAGAATACATTCTTCCCTACAACTCTAAGAATAGCTACAGTAAATCCATTTTTTATAACATTAGCATGGGAACAGCTTTTCCCTGGAACATTATTTTTAATGAAATGTCCCAAAGCATGGTACATGCAAAACCTTTAACGCTACCCAAAAAAAGAAAAAATTTAAAAGCATGGGAAAAGAACAATATATTATAATTATATTTTTATTGCTAAAGTGTATGTCCAGCAAAAAAAACTTTCTCTTAGTTTTGGATGTAATGGGGAAAGATTAGAAACCCCATTCAGTGTTTACTGCTATCTAGGGCTCAATTAAAGATATTTACCCTCACTTCCTGTCATACTGACAACATCAGACAGGAAGTGAAGGAAGCAAAATGAGGCGTTAAAGTGAACCTGTTGCTTTGCCCTGCTTAATCAACAATATTGCATGTGGTTTCCCTGCAACTGATCTTTCTGCATTGTTCTGCACTGTATCTCTGTGTTAAGGCGGCCACCTTGGTGGAGGCAGAGCGTTTCTTCCTCATGTCAGGGCCTCCAGTAAGAACAGTAAGCAGCACAGTAGTGACATCACCAAATCTCACTCCAAATCTCCCGAGATTAGCAGCTGAAGGCACAATGCCTAGCCACTGAAATTTGGCAGGTTATTGTTTAGGCACAATAAATATTTTTACATGGTTTCTATAACATAGCAAAACTTTCCTTTTCAGTTCAGGTCCAAAGTCAAAGGAAAAAAGTGTTACTGCTATACGTAGATTGCAGGGAAAGGCAAGAACATACACAACACATAGAGAGACGTGTCTGCACAGCACAGCAAGCTGCTCAATGCCTATTGCAAGAAATACTATGATCATGCGACCCAAAAAACAAAATACATTTCTGAAAGAAATAACTTCTTCAACCACTTAAGGACCAGGCCTATTTTTCAGACTACGCCTGTGTGAACAAGGCCTTACCCACTTACGGACTGCCCGCCGTCATTATACTCTTTAAGAGGAATACCGTCGTTATGGCAGCAGATAGCTGCCGTAACCCCGGTATCCTCTTCTTCAGCGGGCAGTTCACTTTCAGATAAAAGTGGTCTCTGCGGCGGATTTGCAGCATAATCACCTTTATCGGGGGCAGGAGGGGGGCCCCCCTCCCGCCCTGGACCCGCTTGTAGTGGCAGAGGCAATCGTGTTTGGCATTGAGCCGAGTGAGGGGAAGATGGCCCCCGCTCGGCTCCATAGCATTGACTCATAAAGGAGAATTTTTATTTATTTTTATTTATTTATTTTTTTTTTCAAATGACATTTTTCTTTTGCATTCTAGTGTAAATATGCGATCGGAGGTCTTTTTGACCCCCGATCTCATATTTAAGAGGTCCTGTGATGTTTTTTTCTATTACAAGGGATATTTACATTCCTTGTAATAGGAATAAAAGTGACCCACAATTTTTTTTTAAAAGGACAGCGTCAAAATAAAAAGTAAAATAAATAAGAAAAAAATATATTTAAAGCGTGCCGTCTCGCCGAGTTTGCGCACAGAAGCAAACGCATATGTGAGTAGCGCCCGCATATGAAAACAATATTCAAACCACACATGTGAGTTATCACTGCGATCGTTAGAGCAAGAGCGATAATTCTAGCCAACTCAAAACATGTAACCTATAGAAATTTTTTAACTTCTTCTAGGGAGATTTATAATGGTAAAAGTTTTTTGCCATTCTACGAGCAGGCACAATTTTGAAGCGTGACATGTTGGGTATCAATTTACTCAGCTTAACATTATCTTTCAAAATATAAAAAAAAAATGGGTTAACTTTACGGCTGTCTTATTTTTTTATTCAAAAAAGTGTATTTTTTCCTTAAAAAGTGCGCTTATAAGACCACTGCGCAAATACGGTGTGACATAAAGTATTGCAACAACCATTTTATTCTCTAGGGTGTTAGAACCCCCCAAACATTATATATATTTTTTTTCTAAGTCATTTTCTAGCAAAAAAAATCTTGTACTATAGCAAACGTGTGTGCGAGGGCCATGTTTGTCCACCCAAGCAGACACAGCCACTGCTCCCAATCTGACAGCCATGCGGCTGCGCAAGCCCAAATGCAATGTGACTTTCAAAACGTTTTTTGTACATTGCCTTTGCATTTGTCCCATTTGTCTGAAATTTTGAACACTTAGCCTTTTTTTGTGTAAAACCTTAAAGCTGAATTCCAGGAATTCAACTCCTTTGCAAAAAATGAAGCACACTATGAGTTAAGTCCAGCAAGGTGCATGACACCTCCTGGGCTTAGCTCTGTTATTTATTTCTGATGGCTTTATAGTGCTCCATGAAGACAGCTATCGCTGTC